>NC_060126.1:16523490-16753226 GCF_021461395.2 Schistocerca americana
GTCGGCATTGTTCCTTTTGATTTTAATTCCGATGCAGTTTCTGTGTTTCATCGTCAATACGAAGGTGCAAGGTATACAGTAAACCTGAAGTGAAGCATCGGAATCTAAAACTGAACTGACAATAGATGGTCAAATCATAGAAAGAGAGAGTGTTATTCCTCTTTTACTTAAGTCGGCATTGTGCCTTTTGTATTAATTTCGGATGCAATTTCTGTATTACATCGTCAATAAGAAGGTCCAAGGGATACAGTAAACCTGAAGTGAAGCATCGGAATCTAAAACTGGACTCACAGGAGAGGTTTAAATCATAGAGAGAGAGAGTGTTAGTCCTCTTGTGCTTAAGACGGCATTGTGCCTTTTGTATTAATTTCAGATGCAATTTCTGTGTTTCATCGTCAATAAGAAGGTCCAAGGTATACCGTAAACCTGAATTGAAGCATCGGAATCTAAAACTGTACTCACAGGAGAGGTTCAAATCATAGAAAGTGAGAGTGTCAGTCCCCCTTTCCTTAAGTCGGCATTGTGCCTTTTGTATTAAATTCGGATGCAAATTCTGTGTTTCATCGCCAATAAGAGGGTCCAAGGGATACAGTAAACCTGAAGTGAAGCATCGGAATCTAAAACTGGACTCACAGGAGGGGTTTATGACATAGAAAGTGAGAGTGTCAGTCCTCTTGTACTTAAGTCGGCATTGTCCCTTTTGAATTTATTTATGATGCAATTTCTGTGTTTCATCGTCAATAAGAAGGTGCAAGGTATGCAGCAAACCTGAAGTGAAGCATCGGAATCTAAAACTGGACTCACAGGAGAGGCTCAAATCACAGAAAGTGAGAGTGTCAGTCTTCTTTTGCTTAAGTCGGCAATAGGCCTTTTGAATTTAATTCCGATGCAATTACTGTGTTTCATCGTCAATAAGACGGTGCAAGGTATAAAGTAAACCTGAAGTGAAGCATCGGAATCTAAATCTGGACTCACAGGAGAGGTTCAAATAATAGAAAGTTTGAGTTTCAGTCCTCTTGTACTTAAGTCGGCATTGTGGCTTTTGAATTTAATTCCGATGCAATTTCTGTGTTTCATCGTCAATAAGAAGGTGCAAGGTATACAGTACACCTGAAGTGATGCATCGGAATCTAAAACTGGACTCACAGGAGGGGTTCAAATCATAGAAAGAGAGAGTGTCAGTCCTCTTTTACTTAAGTCGGCATTGTGCCTTTAGTATTAAATTCGGATGAAATTTCTGTGTTTCATCGTCAATAAGAAGGTCCAAGGGATACAGTAAACCTGAAGTGAAGTATCGGAATCTAAAACTGGACTCACAGGAGAGGTTCAAATCATAGATAGTTAGAGCGACAGTCCTCTTGTACTTAAGTCGGCATTGTGTCTTTTGAATTTAATTCCGATGCAATTTCTGTGTTTCATCGTCAGTAAGAAGGTGCAAGGTATACAGTAAACCTGAAGTGAAGCATCGGAATCTAAAACTGGACTCACAGGAGAGGTTCAAATCATAGATAATTATAGTGTCAGTCCACTTGTACTTAAGTCGGCATTGTGCATTTTGAATTTAATTCCGATGCAATTTCTGTGTTTCATCGTCAATAAGATGGTGCAAGTTATACAGTAAACCTGAAGTGAAGCATCGGAATCTAAAACTGGACTCATAGGGGAGGTTCAAATCATAGAAGGAGAGAGTGTCAGTAATTAATTCGGATGCAATTTCTGTATTTCATCGTCAATAAGAAGGTCCAAGGGATACAGTAAACCTGAAGTGAAGCATCGGAATCTAAAACTGGACTCACAGGAGAGGTTCAAATCATAGATAGTTAGAGTGTCAGTCCTCTTGTACTTAAGTAGGCTTTGTGCCTTTTGTGTTAAATTCCGATGCAATTTCTGTGTTTCATCGTCAATAAGAAGGTCCAAGGTATACAGTACACCGGAAGTGAAGCGTCGGAATCTAAAACTGGACTCACAGGAAAGGTTCATTTCATAGAAAGAGAGAGTGAGAGGCCTCTTTTACTTAAATCGGCATTGTTCCTTTTGTATTAAATTCGGATGAAATTTCTGTGTTTCATCGTCAATAAGTAGGTCCAAGGGATACAGTAAACCTGAAGTGAAGCATCGGAATCTAAAACTGGACTCACAGGAGAGGTTCATATCATAGAGATTTAGAGTGGCAGTCCTCTTGTACTTAAGTCGGCATTGTTCCTTTTGAATTTAATTCCGATGCAATTTCTGTTTTTCATCGTCAATAAGAAGGTGCACGGTATACAGTAAACCTGAAGTGAAGCATCGGAATCTAAAACTGGACTCACAGGAGAGGTTCATATCATGGAAAGTGAGAGTGTCAGTCCTCTTGTACTTAAGTCGGCATTGTGCCTTTTGTATTCATTTCGGATGCAATTTCTGTGTTTCATCGTCAATAAGAAGGTGCAAGGTATACGGTAAAACTTGAAGTGAAGCATCGGAATCTAAAACTGGACTCACAGGAGAGGTTCAAATCTTAGAAAGTTAGAGTGTCAGTCCTCTTGTACTTAAGTCGGAATTGTGCCCTTTGAATTTAATTATGATGCAATTTCTGTGATTCATCGTCAATAAGAAGGTGCAAGGTATGCAGCAAACCTGAAGTGAAGCATCGGAATCTAAAACTGGACTCACAGGAGAGGTTGAAATCATAGAAAGTGAGACTGTCAGTCCTCTTGTATTTAAGTCGGCATTGAGCCTTTTGTATTTAAATCCGATGAAATTTTTGTGTTTCATCGTCAATAAGACGGTGCAAGTTATACAGTAAACCTGAAGTGAAGCATTGGAATCTAAAACTGGACTCACAGGAGAGGTTCATATCATGGAAAGTGAAAGTGTCAGTCCTCTTTTACTTAAGTCGGCATTGTGCCTTTTGTTTTAAATTCTGATGCAATTTCTGTGTTTCATCGTCAATAAGTAGGTCCAAGGGATACAGTAAACCTGAAGTGAAGCATCGGAATCTAAAACTGGACTCACAGGAGAGGTTCAAATCATAGAGATTTAGAGTGGCAGTCCTCTTGTACTTAAGTCGGCATTGTTCCTTTTGAATTTAATTCCGATGCAATTTCTGTTTTTCATCGTCAATAAGAAGGTGCACGGTATACAGTAAACCTGAAGTGAAGCATCGGAATCTAAAACTGGACTCACAGGAGAGGTTCATATCATGGAAAGTGAAAGTGTCAGTCCTCTTTTACTTAAGTCGGCATTGTGCCTTTTGTTTTAAATTCTGATGCAATTTCTGTGTTACATCGTCAATAAGAAGGTCCAACGGATACAGTAAACCTGGAGTGAAGCATCGGAATCTAAAACTGGACACAAAGCAGAGGTTCAAATCATAGAAAGAGAGAGTGTCAGTTCTCTTTTACTTAAGTCGGCATTGTGCCTTTTGTATTAAATTCGGATGCAATTTCTGTGTTTCATCGTCAATAAGAAGGTCTAAGGGATACAGTAAACATGAAGTGAAGCATCGGAATCTAAAACCGGACTCACAGGAGAGGTTCAAATCATAGCAAGGGAGAGTATCAGTCCTCTTGTACTTAAGTCGGCATTGTGCCTTTTGTATTAAATTCGGATGCAATTTCTGTGTTTCATCGTCAATAAGAAGGTGCGAGGTATACAGCAAAACTTAAGTGAAGCATCGGAATCTAAAACTGGACTCACAGGAGAGGTTCAAATCATAGAAAACGAGAGTGTCAGTCCTCTTGTACTTAAGTTGGCATTGTGCCTTTTTATTAAATTCGGATGCAATTTCTTTGTTTCATCGTCAATAAGAAGGTCCAAGGGATACAGTAAACCTGAAGTGAAGCATCGGAATCTAAAACTGGACTCACAGGAGAGGTTTATAACATAGAAAGTGAGAGTGTCAGTATCGATGTACTTAAGTCGGCATTGTCCCTTTTGTATTAAATTCGGATGCAATTTCTGTGTTTCATCGTCAATAGGAATGTCCAAGGGATACAGTAAACCTGAAGTGAAGCATCGGAATCTAAAACTGGACTCACAGGAGAGGTTCTAATCTTAGAAAGTTAGAGTGTCAGTCCTCTTGTTCTTAAGTCGGCATTGTGCCTTTTGAATTTAATTATGATGCAATATCTGTGTTTCATCGTCAATAAGAAGGTGCAAGGTATGCAGCAGACCTGCAGTGAAGCGTCGGAATCTAATACTGGACTCACAGGAGAGGTTGAAATCACAGAAAGTGAGAGTGTCAGTCCTCTTTTACTTAAGTCGGCAATTGGCCTTTTGAATTTAATTCCGATGCAATTTTTGTGTTTCATCGTCAATAAGACGGTGCAAGGTATACAGTAAACCTGAATTGAAGCATCGGAATCTAAAACTGGACTCACAGGAGAGGTTCAAATCATAGAAAGTGAAACTGTCAGTCCTCTTGTACTTAAATCGGCAATTGGCCTTTTGAATTTAATTCCGATGCATTTTCTGTGTTTCATCGTCAATAAGGAGGTGCAAGGTATACAGTAAACCTGAAGTGAAGCATCGGAATCTAAAACTGGACTCACAGGAGAGGTTCAAATCATAGAAAGAGAGAGTGACAGTCCTCTTTTACTTAAGTCGGCATTGTGCCTTTTGTATTAAATTCGGATGCAATTTCTGTGTTTCATCGTCAATAAGATGGTCCAAGGGATACTGTAAACCTGAAGGGAAGCATCGGAATCTAAAACCGGACTCACAGGAGAGGTTCAAATCATAGAAAGGGAGAGTGTCTGTCCTCTTGTACTTAAGTCGGCATTGTGCCTTTTGTATTAAATTCGGATGCAATTTCTATGTTTCATCGTCAATAAGAAGGTGCGAGGTATACAGCAAAAACTTAAGTGAAGCATCGGAATCTAAAACTGGACTCACAGGAGAGGTTCAAATCATAGAAAACGAGAGTGTCAGTCCTCTTGTACTTAAGTCGGCATTGTGCCTTTTTATTAAATTCGGATGCAATTTCTTTGTTTCATCGTCAATAAGAAGGTCCAAGGGATACAGTAAACCTGAAGTGAAGCATCGGAAACTAAAACTGGACTCACAGGAGGGGTTCAAATCATAGATAGTTAGAGTGTCAGTCCTCTTATACTTAAGTCGCTATTGTGTCGTTTGAATTTAATTACGATGCAATTTCTGTGTTTCATCGTCAATAAGAAGGTGCAAGGTATACTGTAAACCTGAAGTGAAGCATCGGAAACTAAAACTATACTCACAGGAGAGGTTCAAATCTAGGAAAGTTAGAGTGTCAGTCCTCTTGTGCTTAAGTCGGCATTGCGCCTTTTGTATTAAATTCGGATGCAATTCCTGTGTTTCATCGTCAATAAGAAAGTCCAAGGGATACAGTAAACCTGAAGTGAAACATCGGAATCTAAAACTGGACTCACAGGAGAGGTTCAAATCATAGAAAGTTAGAGTGTCAGTCCTCTTGTACTTAAGTCGGCATTGTGCCTTTTGTATTAAATTCGGATGCAATTTCTGTGTTTCATCGTCAATAAGAAGGTCCAAGGCATACAGCAATCCTGAAGTAAAGCATCGGAATCTAAAACTGGACTCAAAGGAGGGGTTCAAATCATAGAAAGTGAGAGTGTCAGTCCTCTTTTACTTAAGTCGGCATTGTGCCTTTTGTTTTAAATTCCGATGCAATTTCTGTGTTACATCGTCAATAAGAAGGTCCAAGGGATACAGTAAACCTGGAGTGAAGCATCAGAATCTAAAACTGGACTCAAAGCAGAGGTTCAAATCATAGAAAGAGAGCCCGCATCTCGTGGTCGTGCGGTAGCGTTCTCGCTTCCCACGCCCGGGTTCCCGGGTTCGATTCCCGGCGGGGTCAGGGATTTTCTCTGCCTCGTGCTGGCTGGGTGTTGTGTGGTGTCCTTAGGTTAGTTAGGTTTAAGTCGTTCTAAGTTCTAGGGGACTGATGACCATAGATGTTAAGTCCCATAGTGCTCAGAGCCATTTGAACCATAGAAAGAGAGAGTGTCAGTTCCCTTTTACCTTAGTCGGCATTGTGCCTTTTGTATTAAATTCGAATGCAATTTCTGTGTTTCATCGACAATAAGAAGGTGCAAGGTATACTGTAAACCTGAAGTGAAGCATCGGAATCTAAAACTGGACTCACAGGAGAGCTGCAAATCGTAGATAGTGAGAGTGTCAGTCCTCTTGTACTTAAGTCGGCATTGTGCCTTTTGTATTAAATTCCGATGCAATTTCTGTGTTTCATCGTCAATAACAAGGTGCAAGGTATACAGTAAACCCGAAGTGAAGCATCGGAATCTAAAACGGGACTCACAGGAGAGGTTCAAATCGTAGAAAGTGAGAGTATCAGTCCTCTTGTACTTAAGACGGCATTCTGCCTTTTGTATTAAATTCGGATGCAGTTTCTGTGTTTCATCGTCAATAAGAATTTGCAAGGTATCCACTAAACCTGAAGTGAAGCATCGGATTCTAAAACTGGACTCACACGAGAGGTTCAAATCGTAGAAAGTGAGAGTGTCAGTCCTATTTTACTTAAGTCGGCATTCTGCCTTTTGTATTAAATTCGGATGCAATTTCTGTGTTTCATCGTCAATAAGAAGGTCCAAGGGATACAGTAAACTTGAAGTGAAGCATCGGAATCTAAAACTGGACTCACAGGAGATGTTGAAATCATAGAAAGTGAGATTGTCATTCCTCAAGTACTTAAGTCGGCATTGTGCCTTCTGTAATAAATTCGGATGCAATTTCTGTGTTTCACCGTCAATAAGAAGGTCTAAGGGATGCAGTAAACCTGAAGTGAAGCATCGGAATCTAAAACTGGACTTAAAGGAGAGGTTCAAATCATAGAAAGTGAGAGTGTCAGTCCTCTTGTACTTAAGTCGGCATTGTGCCTTTTGTATTAAATTCGGATGCAATTTATGTGTTTCATCGTCAATACGGAGGTGCGAGGTATAGAGCAAATCTTAAGTGAAGCATCGGAATCTAAAACTGGACTCACAGAAGAGGTTCAAATCGTAGATAGTTAGAGTGACAGTCCTCCTGTACTTAAGTCGGCATTGTTCCTTTTGATTTTAATTCCGATGCAGTTTCTGTGTTTCATCGTCAATACGAAGGTGCAAGGTATACAGTAAACCTGAAGTGAAGCATCGGAATCTAAAACTGAACTCACAATAGATGGTCAAATCATAGAAAGAGAGAGTGTTATTCCTCTTTTACTTAAGTCGGCATTGTGCCTTTTGTATTAATTTCGGATGCAATTTCTGTATTACATCGTCAATAAGAAGGTCCAAGGGATACAGTAAACCTGAAGTGAAGCATCGGAATCTAAAACTGGACTCACAGGAGAGGTTTAAATCATAGAGAGAGAGAGTGTTAGTCCTCTTGTGCTTAAGACGGCATTGTGCCTTTTGTATTAAATTCAGATGCAATTTCTGTGTTTCATCGTCAATAAGAAGGTCCAAGGTATACCGTAAACCTGAATTGAAGCATCGGAATCTAAAACTGTACCCACAGGAGAGGTTCAAATCATAGAAAGTGAGAGTGTCAGTCCCCCTTTCCTTAAGTCGGCATTGTGCCTTTTGTATTAAATTCGGATGCAAATTCTGTGTTTCATCGCCAATAAGAGGGTCCAAGGGATACAGTAAACCTGAAGTGAAGCATCGGAATCTAAAACTGGACTCACAGGAGGGGTTTATGACATAGAAAGTGAGAGTGTCAGTCCTCTTGTACTTAAGTCGGCATTGTCCCTTTTGAATTTATTTATGATGCAATTTCTGTGTTTCATCGTCAATAAGAAGGTGCAAGGTATGCAGCAAACCTGAAGTGAAGCATCGGAATCTAAAACTGGACTCACAGGAGAGGCTCAAATCACAGAAAGTGAGAGTGTCAGTCTTCTTTTGCTTAAGTCGGCAATAGGCCTTTTGAATTTAATTCCGATGCAATTACTGTGTTTCATCGTCAATAAGACGGTGCAAGGTATAAAGTAAACCTGAAGTGAAGCATCGGAATCTAAATCTGGACTCACAGGAGAGGTTCAAATAATAGAAAGTTTGAGTTTCAGTCCTCTTGTACTTAAGTCGGCATTGTGGCTTTTGAATTTAATTCCGATGCAATTTCTGTGTTTCATCGTCAATAAGAAGGTGCAAGGTATACAGTACACCTGACGTGATGCATCGGAATCTAAAACTGGACTAACAGGAGGGGTTCAAATCATAGAAAGAGAGAGTGTCAGTCCTCTTTTACTTAAGTCGGCATTGTGCCTTTAGTATTAAATTCGGATGAAATTTCTGTGTTTCATCGTCAATAAGAAGGTCCAAGGGATACAGTAAACCTGAAGTGAAGTATCGGAATCTAAAACTGGACTCACAGGAGAGGTTCAAATCATAGATAGTTAGAGCGACAGTCCTCTTGTACTTAAGTCGGCATTGTGTCTTTTGAATTTAATTCCGATGCAATTTCTGTGTTTCATCGTCAGTAAGAAGGTGCAAGGTATACAGTAAACCTGAAGTGAAGCATCGGAATCTAAAACTGGACTCACAGGAGAGGTTCAAATCATAGATAATTATAGTGTCAGTCCACTTGTACTTAAGTCGGCATTGTGCATTTTGAATTTAATTCCGATGCAATTTCTGTGTTTCATCGTCAATAAGATGGTGCAAGTTATACAGTAAACCTGAAGTGAAGCATCGGAATCTAAAACTGGACTCATAGGGGAGGTTCAAATCATAGAAGGAGAGAGTGTCAGTAATTAATTCGGATGCAATTTCTGTATTTCATCGTCAATAAGAAGGTCCAAGGGATACAGTAAACCTGAAGTGAAGCATCGGAATCTAAAACTGGACTCACAGGAGAGGTTCAAATCATAGATAGTTAGAGTGTCAGTCCTCTTGTACTTAAGTAGGCTTTGTGCCTTTTGTGTTAAATTCCGATGCAATTTCTGTGTTTCATCGTCAATAAGAAGGTCCAAGGTATACAGTACACCGGAAGTGAAGCGTCGGAATCTAAAACTGGACTCACAGGAAAGGTTCATTTCATAGAAAGAGAGAGTGAGAGGCCTCTTTTACTTAAATCGGCATTGTTCCTTTTGTATTAAATTCGGATGAAATTTCTGTGTTTCATCGTCAATAAGTAGGTCCAAGGGATACAGTAAACCTGAAGTGAAGCATCGGAATCTAAAACTGGACTCACAGGAGAGGTTCAAATCATAGAGATTTAGAGTGGCAGTCCTCTTGTACTTAAGTCGGCATTGTTCCTTTTGAATTTAATTCCGATGCAATTTCTGTTTTTCATCGTCAATAAGAAGGTGAACGGTATACAGTAAACCTGAAGTGAAGCATCGGAATCTAAAACTGGACTCACAGGAGAGGTTCATATCATGGAAAGTGAGAGTGTCAGTCCTCTTGTACTTAAGTCGGCATTGTGCCTTTTGTATTCATTTCGGATACAATTTCTGTGTTTCATCGTCAATAAGAAGGTGCAAGGTATACGGTAAAACTTGAAGTGAAGCATCGGAATCTAAAACTGGACTCACAGGAGAGGTTCAAATCTTAGAAAGTTAGAGTGTCAGTCCTCTTGTACTTAAGTCGGAATTGTGCCCTTTGAATTTAATTATGATGCAATTTCTGTGATTCATCGTCAATAAGAAGGTGCAAGGTATGCAGCAAACCTGAAGTGAAGCATCGGAATCTAAAACTGGACTCACAGGAGAGGTTGAAATCATAGAAAGTGAGACTGTCAGTCCTCTTGTACTTAAGTCGGCATTGAGCCTTTTGTATTTAAATCCGATGAAATTTTTGTGTTTCATCGTCAATAAGACGGTGCAAGTTATACAGTAAACCTGAAGTGAAGCATCGTAATCTAAAACTGGACTCACAGGAGAGGTTCAAATCATAGAAAGTGAGACTGACAGTCCTCTTGTACTTAAGTCGGCTTCGTGGCTTTTGAGTTTAATTCCGATGCAATTTCTGTGTTTCATCGTCAATAAGAAGGTCCAAGGGATACAGTAAACCTGAAGTGAAGCATCGGAATCTAAAACTGGACTCACAGGAGAGGTTCAAATCATAGAAAGGGAGAGTGTCTGTCCTCTTGTACTTAAGTCGGCATTGTGCCTTTTGTATTAAATTCGGATGCAATTTCTATGTTTCATCGTCAATAAGAAGGTGCGAGGTATACAGCAAAAACTTAAGTGAAGCATCGGAATCTAAAACTGGACTCACAGGAGAGGTTCAAATCATAGAAAACGAGAGTGTCAGTCCTCTTGTACTTAAGTCGGCATTGTGCCTTTTTATTAAATTCGGATGCAATTTCTTTGTTTCATCGTCAATAA
Organism: Schistocerca americana; assembly: GCF_021461395.2. NCBI lineage: Eukaryota > Metazoa > Arthropoda > Insecta > Orthoptera > Acrididae > Schistocerca > Schistocerca americana. The sequence continues at coordinate 16,533,794 of NC_060126.1, forward strand.
GAAGGTCCAAGGGATACAGTAAACCTGAAGTGAAGCATCGGAAACTAAAACTGGACTCACAGGAGGGGTTCAAATCATAGATAGTTAGAGTGTCAGTCCTCTTATACTTAAGTCGCTATTGTGTCGTTTGAATTTAATTACGATGCAATTTCTGTGTTTCATCGTCAATAAGAAGGTGCAAGGTATACTGTAAACCTGAAGTGAAGCATCGGAAACTAAAACTATACTCACAGGAGAGGTTCAAATCTAGGAAAGTTAGAGTGTCAGTCCTCTTGTGCTTAAGTCGGCATTGCGCCTTTTGTATTAAATTCGGATGCAATTCCTGTGTTTCATCGTCAATAAGAAAGTCCAAGGGATACAGTAAACCTGAAGTGAAACATCGGAATCTAAAACTGGACTCACAGGAGAGGTTCAAATCATAGAAAGTTAGAGTGTCAGTCCTCTTGTACTTAAGTCGGCATTGTGCCTTTTGTATTAAATTCGGATGCAATTTCTGTGTTTCATCGTCAATAAGAAGGTCCAAGGCATACAGCAATCCTGAAGTAAAGCATCGGAATCTAAAACTGGACTCAAAGGAGGGGTTCAAATCATAGAAAGTGAGAGTGTCAGTCCTCTTTTACTTAAGTCGGCATTGTGATTTTTGTTTTAAATTCCGATGCAATTTCTGTGTTACATCGTCAATAAGAAGGTCCAAGGGATACAGTAAACCTGGAGTGAAGCATCAGAATCTAAAACTGGACTCAAAGCAGAGGTTCAAATCATAGAAAGAGAGCCCGCATCTCGTGGTCGTGCGGTAGCGTTCTCGCTTCCCACGCCCGGGTTCCCGGGTTCGATTCCCGGCGGGGTCAGGGATTTTCTCTGCCTCGTGCTGGCTGGGTGTTGTGTGGTGTCCTTAGGTTAGTTAGGTTTAAGTCGTTCTAAGTTCTAGGGGACTGATGACCATAGATGTTAAGTCCCATAGTGCTCAGAGCCATTTGAACCATAGAAAGAGAGAGTGTCAGTTCCCTTTTACCTTAGTCGGCATTGTGCCTTTTGTATTAAATTCGAATGCAATTTCTGTGTTTCATCGACAATAAGAAGGTGCAAGGTATACTGTAAACCTGAAGTGAAGCATCGGAATCTAAAACTGGACTCACAGGAGAGCTGCAAATCGTAGATAGTGAGAGTGTCAGTCCTCTTGTACTTAAGTCGGCATTGTGCCTTTTGTATTAAATTCCGATGCAATTTCTGTGTTTCATCGTCAATAACAAGGTGCAAGGTATACAGTAAACCCGAAGTGAAGCATCGGAATCTAAAACGGGACTCACAGGAGAGGTTCAAATCGTAGAAAGTGAGAGTATCAGTCCTCTTGTACTTAAGACGGCATTCTGCCTTTTGTATTAAATTCGGATGCAGTTTCTGTGTTTCATCGTCAATAAGAATTTGCAAGGTATCCACTAAACCTGAAGTGAAGCATCGGATTCTAAAACTGGACTCACACGAGAGGTTCAAATCGTAGAAAGTGAGAGTGTCAGTCCTATTTTACTTAAGTCGGCATTCTGCCTTTTGTATTAAATTCGGATGCAATTTCTGTGTTTCATCGTCAATAAGAAGGTCCAAGGGATACAGTAAACTTGAAGTGAAGCATCGGAATCTAAAACTGGACTCACAGGAGATGTTGAAATCATAGAAAGTGAGATTGTCATTCCTCAAGTACTTAAGTCGGCATTGTGCCTTCTGTAATATATTCGGATGCAATTTCTGTGTTTCACCGTCAATAAGAAGGTCTAAGGGATGCAGTAAACCTGAAGTGAAGCATCGGAATCTAAAACTGGACTTAAAGGAGAGGTTCAAATCATAGAAAGTGAGAGTGTCAGTCCTCTTGTACTTAAGTCGGCATTGTGCCTTTTGTATTAAATTCGGATGCAATTTATGTGTTTCATCGTCAATACGGAGGTGCGAGGTATAGAGCAAATCTTAAGTGAAGCATCGGAATCTAAAACTGGACTCACAGAAGAGGTTCAAATCGTAGATAGTTAGAGTGACAGTCCTCCTGTACTTAAGTCGGCATTGTTCCTTTTGATTTTAATTCCGATGCAGTTTCTGTGTTTCATCGTCAATACGAAGGTGCAAGGTATACAGTAAACCTGAAGTGAAGCATCGGAATCTAAAACTGAACTCACAATAGATGGTCAAATCATAGAAAGAGAGAGTGTTATTCCTCTTTTACTTAAGTCGGCATTGTGCCTTTTGTATTAATTTCGGATGCAATTTCTGTATTACATCGTCAATAAGAAGGTCCAAGGGATACAGTAAACCTGAAGTGAAGCATCGGAATCTAAAACTGGACTCACAGGAGAGGTTTAAATCATAGAGAGAGAGAGTGTTAGTCCTCTTGTGCTTAAGACGGCATTGTGCCTTTTGTATTAAATTCAGATGCAATTTCTGTGTTTCATCGTCAATAAGAAGGTCCAAGGTATACCGTAAACCTGAATTGAAGCATCGGAATCTAAAACTGTACCCACAGGAGAGGTTCAAATCATAGAAAGTGAGAGTGTCAGTCCCCCTTTCCTTAAGTCGGCATTGTGCCTTTTGTATTAAATTCGGATGCAAATTCTGTGTTTCATCGCCAATAAGAGGGTCCAAGGGATACAGTAAACCTGAAGTGAAGCATCGGAATCTAAAACTGGACTCACAGGAGGGGTTTATGACATAGAAAGTGAGAGTGTCAGTCCTCTTGTACTTAAGTCGGCATTGTCCCTTTTGAATTTATTTATGATGCAATTTCTGTGTTTCATCGTCAATAAGAAGGTGCAAGGTATGCAGCAAACCTGAAGTGAAGCATCGGAATCTAAAACTGGACTCACAGGAGAGGCTCAAATCACAGAAAGTGAGAGTGTCAGTCTTCTTTTGCTTAAGTCGGCAATAGGCCTTTTGAATTTAATTCCGATGCAATTACTGTGTTTCATCGTCAATAAGACGGTGCAAGGTATAAAGTAAACCTGAAGTGAAGCATCGGAATCTAAATCTGGACTCACAGGAGAGGTTCAAATAATAGAAAGTTTGAGTTTCAGTCCTCTTGTACTTAAGTCGGCATTGTGGCTTTTGAATTTAATTCCGATGCAATTTCTGTGTTTCATCGTCAATAAGAAGGTGCAAGGTATACAGTACACCTGACGTGATGCATCGGAATCTAAAACTGGACTAACAGGAGGGGTTCAAATCATAGAAAGAGAGAGTGTCAGTCCTCTTTTACTTAAGTCGGCATTGTGCCTTTAGTATTAAATTCGGATGAAATTTCTGTGTTTCATCGTCAATAAGAAGGTCCAAGGGATACAGTAAACCTGAAGTGAAGTATCGGAATCTAAAACTGGACTCACAGGAGAGGTTCAAATCATAGATAGTTAGAGCGACAGTCCTCTTGTACTTAAGTCGGCATTGTGTCTTTTGAATTTAATTCCGATGCAATTTCTGTGTTTCATCGTCAGTAAGAAGGTGCAAGGTATACAGTAAACCTGAAGTGAAGCATCGGAATCTAAAACTGGACTCACAGGAGAGGTTCAAATCATAGATAATTATAGTGTCAGTCCACTTGTACTTAAGTCGGCATTGTGCATTTTGAATTTAATTCCGATGCAATTTCTGTGTTTCATCGTCAATAAGATGGTGCAAGTTATACAGTAAACCTGAAGTGAAGCATCGGAATCTAAAACTGGACTCATAGGGGAGGTTCAAATCATAGAAGGAGAGAGTGTCAGTAATTAATTCGGATGCAATTTCTGTATTTCATCGTCAATAAGAAGGTCCAAGGGATACAGTAAACCTGAAGTGAAGCATCGGAATCTAAAACTGGACTCACAGGAGAGGTTCAAATCATAGATAGTTAGAGTGTCAGTCCTCTTGTACTTAAGTAGGCTTTGTGCCTTTTGTGTTAAATTCCGATGCAATTTCTGTGTTTCATCGTCAATAAGAAGGTCCAAGGTATACAGTACACCGGAAGTGAAGCGTCGGAATCTAAAACTGGACTCACAGGAAAGGTTCATTTCATAGAAAGAGAGAGTGAGAGGCCTCTTTTACTTAAATCGGCATTGTTCCTTTTGTATTAAATTCGGATGAAATTTCTGTGTTTCATCGTCAATACGTAGGTCCAAGGGATACAGTAAACCTGAAGTGAAGCATCGGAATCTAAAACTGGACTCACAGGAGAGGTTCAAATCATAGAGATTTAGAGTGGCAGTCCTCTTGTACTTAAGTCGGCATTGTTCCTTTTGAATTTAATTCCGATGCAATTTCTGTTTTTCATCGTCAATAAGAAGGTGAACGGTATACAGTAAACCTGAAGTGAAGCATCGGAATCTAAAACTGGACTCACAGGAGAGGTTCATATCATGGAAAGTGAGAGTGTCAGTCCTCTTGTACTTAAGTCGGCATTGTGCCTTTTGTATTCATTTCGGATACAATTTCTGTGTTTCATCGTCAATAAGAAGGTGCAAGGTATACGGTAAAACTTGAAGTGAAGCATCGGAATCTAAAACTGGACTCACAGGAGAGGTTCAAATCTTAGAAAGTTAGAGTGTCAGTCCTCTTGTACTTAAGTCGGAATTGTGCCCTTTGAATTTAATTATGATGCAATTTCTGTGATTCATCGTCAATAAGAAGGTGCAAGGTATGCAGCAAACCTGAAGTGAAGCATCGGAATCTAAAACTGGACTCACAGGAGAGGTTGAAATCATAGAAAGTGAGACTGTCAGTCCTCTTGTACTTAAGTCGGCATTGAGCCTTTTGTATTTAAATCCGATGAAATTTTTGTGTTTCATCGTCAATAAGACGGTGCAAGTTATACAGTAAACCTGAAGTGAAGCATCGTAATCTAAAACTGGACTCACAGGAGAGGTTCAAATCATAGAAAGTGAGACTGACAGTCCTCTTGTACTTAAGTCGGCTTCGTGGCTTTTGAGTTTAATTCCGATGCAATTTCTGTGTTTCATCGTCAATAAGAAGGTCCAAGGGATACAGTAAACCTGAAGTGAAGCATCGGAATCTAAAACTGGAATCACAGGAGAGGTTCAAATCATAGAAAGTGAGAGTGTCAGTCCTCTTGTACTTAAGTCGGCATTGTGCCTTTTGAATTTAATTCCGATGCAATTTCTGTGTTTCATCGTCAATACGAAGGTGCGGGGCATACAGCAAATCTTAAGTAAAGCATCGGAATCTAAAACTGGACTCACAGGAGAGGTTCAAACCATAGAAAAAGAGAGTGTCAGTCCTCTTGTACTTAAGTCGGCATTGTGTCTTTTTTATTAAATTCGGATGCAATTTCTGTGTTTCATCGTCAATAAGAAGGTCCAAGGGATACAGTAAACCTGAAGTGAAGCATCGGAATCTAAATCTGGACTTACAGGAGGGGTTCAAATCATAGCTAGTTAGAGTGTCAGTCCTCTTATACTTCAGTCGCCATTGTGTCGTTTGAATATAATTCCGATGCAATTTCGTGTTTCATCGTCAATAAGAAGGTGCAAGGTATACAGTAAACCTGAAGTGAAGCATCGGAATCTAAAACTGGACTCACAGGAGAGGTTCAAATCATAGAAAGAGAGAGTGTCAGTCCTCTTTTACTTAAGTCGGCATTGTGCCTTTTGTATTAAATTCGGATGCAAATTCTGTGTTTCATCATCAATTAGAGGGTCCAAGGGATACAGTAAACCTGAAGTGAAGCATCGGAATCTAAAACTGGACTCACAGGAGAGGTTTATAACATAGAAAGTGAGAGTGTCAGTCCTCATGTACTTAATTCGGCATTGTGCCTTTTGTATTAAATTTGGATGCAATTTCTGTATTTCATCATCAATAGGAATGTCCAAGGGATACAGTAAACCTGAAGTGTAGCATCGGAATCTAAAACTGGACTCACAGGAGATGTTCAAATCTTAGAAAGTTAGAGTGTCAGTCCTCATGTACTTAAGTCGGCATTGTGCCGTTTGAATTTAATTATGATGCAATTTCTGTGATTCATCGTCAAAAAGAATTTGCAAGGTATGCAGCAAACCTGAAGTGAAGCATCGGAATCTAAAACTGGACTCACAGGAGAGGTTGAAATCATAGAAAGTGAGACTGTCAGCCCTCTTGTACTTAAGTCGGCATTGGGCCTTTTGTATTTAATTCCGATGCAATTTTTGTGTTTCATCGTCAATAAGACGGTGCAAGGTATACAGTAAACCTGAAGTGAAGCATCGTAATCTAAAACTGGACTCACAGGAGAGGTTCAAATCATAGAAAGAGAGAGTGTCAGTCCTCTTTTACTTAAGTCGGCATTGTGCCTTTTGTAATAAATTCGGACGCAATTTCTGTATTTCATCGTCAATAAGAAGGTCCAAGGGATACATTAAACGTGAAGTGAAGCGTCGGAACCTAAAACTGGGCTCACAGGATAGGTTCATATCATAGAAAGAGAGAGTGACAGGCCTCCTATACTTAAGTCGTCGTTGAGCCTTTTGTATTAAATTCAGATGAAATTTCTGTGTTGCATCGTCAACAAGAAGGTCCAAGGGATACAGTAAACCTGAAGTGAAGCATCGGAATCTAAAACTGGACTCACAGAAGAGGCTCAAATCATAGATAGTTAGAGTGACAGTCCTCTTGTACTTAAGTCGTTATTGTGTCTTTTGAATTTCATTCTGATGTAATTTCTGTGTTTCATCGTCAATAAGAAGGTGCAAGGTATACAGTAAACCAGAAGTGAAGCATCGGAATTTAAAACTCGACTCACAGGAGAGGTTCAAATCATTGAGATTTAGAGTGTCAGTCCTCTTGTACTTAAGTCGGCATTGTTCCTTTTTATTTTAATTCCGATGCAGTTTCTGCGTTCCATCGTCAATACGAAGGTGCAAGGTATACAGTAAACCTGAAGTGAAGCATCGGAATCTAAAACTGAACTCACAAGAGAGGATCATATCATAGAAAGTAAGTGTCAGGCCCCCTTTCCTTAAGTCGGCATTGTGCCTTTTGTATTAAATTCGGATGCAAATTCTGTGTTTCATCGCCAATTAGAGGGTCCAAGGGATACAGTAAACCTGAAGTGAAGCATCGGAATCTAAAACTGGACTCACAGGAGAGGTTTATAACATAGAAAGTGAGAGTGTCAGTCCTCATGTACTTAATTCGGCATTGTGCCTTTTGTATTAAATTTGGATGCAATTTCTGTATTTCATCATCAATAGGAATGTCCAAGGGATACAGTAAACCTGAAGTGATGCATCGGAATCTAAAACTGGACCCACGGGAGAGGTTCAAATCTTAGAAAGTTAGAGTGTCAGTCCTCTTGTACTTAAGCCGGCATTGTGCCTTTTGTATTAATTTCGGATGCAATTTCTGTATTTCATCGCCAATAAGAAGGTGCAAGGGATACTGTAAACCTGAAGTGAAGCATCGGAATCTAAAACTGGACTTACAGGAGGGGTTCAAATCATAGCTAGTTAGAGTGTCAGTCCTCTTATACTTCAGTTGCCATTGTGTCGTTTGAATATAATTCCGATGCAATTTCTGTGTTTCATCGTCAATAAGAAGGTGCAAGGTATCCAGTAAACCTGAAGTGAAGCATCGGAATCTAAAACTGGACTCACAGGAGAGGTTCAAATCATAGAAAGAGAGAGTGTCAGTCCTCTTTTACTTAAGTCAGCATTGTGCCTTTTGTAATAAATTCGGATGCAATTTCTGTATTTCATCGTCAATAAGAAGGTCCAAGGGATACAGTAAACCTGAAGTGAAGCGTCGGAATCTAAAACTGCACTCACAGGAGAGGATCATATCATAGAAAGTGAGTGTCAGTCCCCCTTTCCTTAAGTCGGCATTGTGCCTTTTGTATTAAATTCGGATGCAAATTCTGTGTTTCATCGCCAATAAGAGGGTCCAAGGGATACAGTAAACCTGAAGTGAAGCATCGGAATCTAAAACTGGACTCACAGGAGAGGTTTATAACATAGAAAGTGAGAGTGTCAGTCCTCATGTACTTAATTCGGCATTGTGCCTTTTGTATTAAATTTGGATGCAATTTCTGTATTTCATCGTCAATAGGAATGTCCAAGGGATACAGTAAACCTGAAGTGTAGCATCGGAATCTAAAACTGGACTCACAGGAGAGGTTCAAATCTTAGAAACTTAGAGTGTCAGTCCTCTTCTACTTAAGTCGGCATTGTGCCGTTTGAATTTAATTATGATGCAATTTCTGTGATTCATCGTCAAAAAGAAGGTGCAAGGTATGCAGCAAACCTGAAGTGAAGCATCGGAATCTAAAACTGGACTCACAGGAGAGGTTGAAATCATAGACAGTGAGACTGTCAGCCCTCTTGTACTTAAGTCGGCATTGGGCCTTTTGTATTTAATTCCGATGAATTTTTTTGTGTTTCATCGTCAATAAGACGGTGCAAGGTATACAGTAAACCTGAAGTGAAGCATCGTAATCTAAAACTGGACTCAAAGGAGAGGTTCAAATCATAGAAAGAGAGAGTGTCAGTCCTCTTTTACTTAAGTCGGCATTGTGCCTTTTGTAATAAATTCGGATGCAATTTCTGTATTTCATCGTCAATAAGAAGGTCCAAGGGATACATTAAACGTGAAGTGAAGCGTCGGAACCTAAAACTGGGCTCACAGGATAGGTTCATATCATAGAAAGAGAGAGTGACAGGCCTCCTATACTTAAGTTGTCGTTGTGCCTTTTGTATTAAATTCGGATGAAATTTCTGAGTTGCATCGTCAACAAGAAGGTCCAAGGGATACAGTAAACCAAAAGTGAAGCATCGGAATCTAAAATTGGACTCACAGAAGAGGCTCAAATCATAGATAGTTAGAGTGACAGTCCTCTTGTACTTAAGTCGTTATTGTGTCTTTTGAATTTAATTCTGATGTAATTTCTGTGTTTCATCGTCAATAAGAAGGTGCAAGGTATACAGTAAACCAGAAGTGAAGCATCGGAATTTAAAACTCGACTCACAGGAGAGGTTCAAATCATTGAGATTTAGAGTGGCAGTCCACTTGTACTTAAGTCGGCATTGTTCCTTTTGATTTTAATTCCGATGCAGTTTCTGCGTTTCATCGTCAATACGAAGGTGCAAGGTATACAGTAAACCTGAAGTGAAGCATCGGAATCTAAAACTGAACTCACAAGAGAGGTTCAAATCATAGAAAGAGAGAGTGTCATTCCTCTTTTACTTAAGTCGGCAATAGGACTTTTGAATTTAATTCCGATGCAATTACTGTGTTTAATCGTCAATAAGACGGTGCAAGGTATAAAGTAAACCTGAAGTGAAGCATCGGAATCTAAAACTGGACTCACAGGAGAGGTTCAAATAATAGAAAGTTTGAGTTTCAGTCATCTTCTACTTAAGTCGGCATTGTGTCTTTTGAATTTAATTCCGATGCAATTTCTGTGTTTCATCGTCAATAAGAAGGTGCAAGGTATACAGTAAACCTGAAGTGATGCATCGGAATCTAAAACTGGACTCACAGGAGAGGTTCAAATCATAGAAAGAGAGAGTGTCAGTCCTCTTTTACTTAAGTCGGCATTGTGCCTTTAGTATTAAATTCGGATGAAATTTCTGTGTTTCATCGTCAATAAGAAGGTCCAAGGGATACAGTAAACCTGAAGTGAAGTATCGGAATCTAAAACTGGACTCACAGGAGAGGTTCAAATCATAGATAGTTAGAGCGTCAGTCCTCTTGTACTTAAGTCGGCTTTGTGTCTTTTGAATTTAATTCCGATGCAATTTCTGTGCTTCATCGTCAATAAGGAGGTGCAAGGTATACAGTAAACCTGAAGTGAAGCATCGGAATCTAAAACTGGACTCATAGGGGAGGTTCAAATCATAGAAAGAGAGAGTGTCAGTAATTAATTCGGATGCAGTTTCTGTATTTCATCGTCAATAAGAAGGTCCAAGGGATACAGTAAACCTGAAGTGAAGCATCGGAATCTAAAACTGGAGTCACAGGAGAGGTTCAAATCATAGATAGTTAGAGTGTCGGTCCTCTTGTACTTAAGTAAACTTTGTGCCTTTTGTGTTAAATTCCGATGCAATTTCTGTGTTTCATCGTCAATAAGAATGTCCGAGGGATACAGTAAACCGGAAGTGAAGCGTCGGAATCTAAACCTGGACTCACAGGAAAGGTACATATCATAGAAAGAGAGATTGAGAGGCCTCTTTTACTTAGGTCGGCATTGTTCCTTTTGTATTAAATTCGGATGAAATTTCTGTGTTTCATCGTCAATAAGAAGGTCCAAGGGATACAGTAAACCTGAAGTGAAGCATCGGAATCTAAAACTGGACTCACAGGAGAGGTTCAAATCATAGAGATTTAGAGTGGCAGTCCTCTTGTACTTAAGTCGGCATTGTTCCTTTTGAATTTAATTCCGATGCAATTTCTGTGTTTCATCGTCAATAAGAAGGTGCAAGGTATACAGTAAACCTGAAGTGAAGCATCGGAATCTAAAACTGGACTCACAGGAGATGTTGAAATCATAGAAAGTGAGAGTGTCATTCCTCATGTACTTAAGTAGGCATTGTGCCTTTTGTATTAAATTCGGATGCAATTTCTGTCTTTCATCGTCAATAAGAAGTTCCAAGGGATGCAGTAAACCTGAAGTAAAGCATCGGAATTTAAAACTGGACTCACAGGAGAGGTTCAAATCATGGAAAGTGAGAGTGTCAGTCCTCTTGTACTTAAGTCGGCATTGTGCCTTTTGTATTCATTTCGGATGCAATTTCTGTGTTTCATCGTCAATACGAAGGTGCAAGGTATACAGTAAAACTTGAAGTGAAGCATCGAAATCTAAAACTGGACTCACAGGAGAGGTTCAAACCTTAGAAAGTTAGAGTGTCAGTCCTCTTGTACTTAAGTCGGCATTGTGCCCTTTGAATTTAATTATGATGCAATTTCTGTGATTCATCGTCAATAAGAAGGTGCAAGGTATGCAGCAAACCTGAAGTGAAGCATCGGAATCTAAAACTGGACTCAGAGGAGAGGTTTAAATCATAGGGAGTGAGAGTGTTAGTCCTCTTGTGCTTAAGACGGCATTGTGCCTTTTGTATTAAATTCAGATGCAATTCCTGTGTTTCATCGTCAATAAGAAGGTCCAAGGTATACAGTAAACCTGAATTGAAGCATCGGAATCTAAAACTGTACTCACAGGAGAGGTTCAAATCATAGAAAGTGAGAGTGTCAGTCCCCCTTTCCTTAAGTCGGCATTGTGCCTTTTGTATTAAATTCGGATGCAAATTCTGTGTTTCATCGCCAATAAGAGGGTCCAAGGGATACAGTAAACCTGAAGTGAAGCATCGGAATCTAAAACTGGACTCACAGGAGGGGTTTATAACATAGAAAGTGAGAGTGTCAGTCCTCATGTACTTAAGTCGGCATTGTGCCTTTTGTATTAAATTTGGATGCAATTTCTGTATTTCATCATCAATAGGAATGTCCAAGGGATACAGTAAACCTGAAGTGATGCATCGGAATCTAAAACTGGACCCACGGGAGAGGTTCAAATCTTAGAAAGTTAGAGTGTCAGTCCTCTTGTACTTAAGCCGGCATTGTGCCTTTTGTATTAATTTCGGATGCAATTTCTGTATTTCATCGCCAATAAGAAGGTGCAAGGGATACTGTAAACCTGAAGTGAAGCATCGGAATCTAAAACTGGACTTACAGGAGGGGTTCAAATCATAGCTAGTTAGAGTGTCAGTCCTCTTATACTTCAGTTGCCATTGTGTCGTTTGAATATAATTCCGATGCAATTTCTGTGTTTCATCGTCAATAAGAAGGTGCAAGGTATCCAGTAAACCTGAAGTGAAGCATCGGAATCTAAAACTGGACTCACAGGAGAGGTTCAAATCATAGAAAGAGAGAGTGTCAGTCCTCTTTTACTTAAGTCAGCATTGTGCCTTTTGTAATAAATTCGGATGCAATTTCTGTATTTCATCGTCAATAAGAAGGTCCAAGGGATACAGTAAACCTGAAGTGAAGCGTCGGAATCTAAAACTGCACTCACAGGAGAGGATCATATCATAGAAAGTGAGTGTCAGTCCCCCTTTCCTTAAGTCGGCATTGTGCCTTTTGTATTAAATTCGGATGCAAATTCTGTGTTTCATCGCCAATAAGAGGGTCCAAGGGATACAGTAAACCTGAAGTGAAGCATCGGAATCTAAAACTGGACTCACAGGAGAGGTTTATAACATAGAAAGTGAGAGTGTCAGTCCTCATGTACTTAATTCGGCATTGTGCCTTTTGTATTAAATTTGGATGCAATTTCTGTATTTCATCGTCAATAGGAATGTCCAAGGGATACAGTAAACCTGAAGTGTAGCATCGGAATCTAAAACTGGACTCACAGGAGAGGTTCAAATCTTAGAAACCTAGAGTGTCTGTCCTCTTCTACTTAAGTCGGCATTGTGCCGTTTGAATTTAATTATGATGCAATTTCTGTGATTCATCGTCAAAAAGAAGGTGCAAGGTATGCAGCAAACCTGAAGTGAAGCATCGGAATCTAAAACTGGACTCACAGGAGAGGTTGAAATCATAGAAAGTGAGACTGTCAGCCCTCTTGTACTTAAGTCGGCATTGGGCCTTTTGTATTTAATTCCGATGAATTTTTTTGTGTTTCATCGTCAATAAGACGGTGCAAGGTATACAGTAAACCTGAAGTGAAGCATCGTAATCTAAAACTGGACTCAAAGGAGAGGTTCAAATCATAGAAAGAGAGAGTGTCAGTCCTCTTTTACTTAAGTCGGCATTGTGCCTTTTGTAATAAATTCGGATGCAATTTCTGTATTTCATCGTCAATAAGAAGGTCCAAGGGATACATTAAACGTGAAGTGAAGCGTCGGAACCTAAAACTGGGCTCACAGGATAGGTTCATATCATAGAAAGAGAGAGTGACAGGCCTCCTATACTTAAGTTGTCGTTGTGCCTTTTGTATTAAATTCGGATGAAATTTCTGAGTTGCATCGTCAACAAGAAGGTCCAAGGGATACAGTAAACCAAAAGTGAAGCATCGGAATCTAAAATTGGACTCACAGAAGAGGCTCAAATCATAGATAGTTAGAGTGACAGTCCTCTTGTACTTAAGTCGTTATTGTGTCTTTTGAATTTAATTCTGATGTAATTTCTGTGTTTCATCGTCAATAAGAAGGTGCAAGGTATACAGTAAACCAGAAGTGAAGCATCGGAATTTAAAACTCGACTCACAGGAGAGGTTCAAATCATTGAGATTTAGAGTGGCAGTCCACTTGTACTTAAGTCGGCATTGTTCCTTTTGATTTTAATTCCGATGCAGTTTCTGCGTTTCATCGTCAATACGAAGGTGCAAGGTATACAGTAAACCTGAAGTGAAGCATCGGAATCTAAAACTGAACTCACAAGAGAGGTTCAAATCATAGAAAGAGAGAGTGTCATTCCTCTTTTACTTAAGTCGGCATTGTGCCTTTTGTATTATTTTCGGATGCAATTTCTGTATTACATCGTCAATAAGAAGGTCCAAAGGATACAGTAAACCTGAAGTGAAGCATCGGAATCTAAAACTGGACTCACAGGAGAGGTTTAAATCATAGGGAGTGAGAGTGTTAGTCCTCTTGTGCTTAAGACGGCATTGTGCCTTTTGTATTAAATTCAGATGCAATTCCTGTGTTTCATCGTCAATAAGAAGGTCCAAAGGATACAGTAAACCTGAAGTGAAGCATCGGAATCTAAAACTGGACTCACAGGAGAGGTTTAAATCATAGGGAGTGAGAGTGTTAGTCCTCTTGTGCTTAAGACGGCATTGTGCCTTTTGTATTAAATTCAGATGCAATTCCTGTGTTTCATCGTCAATAAGAAGGTCCAAGGTATACAGTAAACCTGAATTGAAGCATCGGAATCTAAAACTGTACTCACAGGAGAGGTTCAAATCATAGAAAGTGACAGTGTCAGTCCCCCTTTCCTTAAGTCGGCATTGTGCCTTTTGTATTAAATTCGGATGCAAATTCTGTGTTTCATCGCCAATAAGAGGGTCCAAGGGATACAGTAAACCTGAAGTGAAACATCGGAATCTAAAACTGGACTCACAGGAAGGGTTTATAACATAGAAAGTGAGAGTGTCAGTCCTCTTGTACTTAAGTCGGCACTGTCCCTTTTGAATTTATTTATGATGCAATATCTGTGTTTCATCGTCAATAAGAAGGTGCAAGGTATGCAGCAAACCTGAAGTGAAGCATCGGAATCTAAAACTGGACTCACAGGAGAGGTTCAAATCACAGAAAGTGAGAGTGTCAGTCTTCTTTTGCTTAAGTCGGCAATAGGCCTTTTGAATTTAATTCCGATGCAATTACTGTGTTTAATCGTCAATGAGACGGTGCAAGGTATAAAGTAAACCTGAAGTGAAGCATCGGAATCTAAAACTGGACTCACAGGAGAGGTTCAAATAATAGAAAGTTTGAGTTTCAGTCCTCTTGTACTTAAGTCGGCATTGTGTCTTTTGAATTTAATTCCGATGCAATTTCTGTGTTTCATCGTCAATAAGAAGGTGCAAGGTATACAGTAAACCTGAAGTGATGCATCGGAATCTAAAACTGGACTCACAGGAGAGGTTCAAATCATAGAAAGAGAGAGTGTCAGTCCTCTTTTACTTAAGTCGGCATTGTGCCTTTAGTATTAAATTCGGATGAAATTTCTGTGTTTCATCGTCAATAAGAAGGTCCAAGGGATACAGTAAACCTGAAGTGAAGTATCGGAATCTAAAACTGGACTCACAGGAGAGGTTCAAATCATAGATAGTTAGAGCGTCAGTCCTCTTGTACTTAAGTCGGCTTTGTGTCTTTTGAATTTAATTCCGATGCAATTTCTGTGCTTCATCGTCAATAAGGAAGTGCAAGGTATACAGTAAACCTGAAGTGAAGCATCGGAATCTAAAACTGGACTCATAGGGGAGGTTCAAATCATAGAAAGAGAGAGTGTCAGTAATTAATTCGGATGCAGTTTCTGTATTTCATCGTCAATAAGAAGGTCCAAGGGATACAGTAAACCTGAAGTGAAGCATCGGAATCTAAAACTGGAGTCACAGGAGAGGTTCAAATCATAGATAGTTAGAGTGTCGGTCCTCTTGTACTTAAGTAAACTTTGTGCCTTTTGTGTTAAATTCCGATGCAATTTCTGTGTTTCATCGTCAATAAGAAGGTCCGAGGGATACAGTAAACCGGAAGTGAAGCGTCGGAATCTAAACCTGGACTCACAGGAAAGGTACATATCATAGAAAGAGAGATTGAGAGGCCTCTTTTACTTAGGTCGGCATTGTTCCTTTTGTATTAAATTCGGATGAAATTTCTGTGTTTCATCGTCAATAAGAAGGTCCAAGGGATACAGTAAACCTGAAGTGAAGCATCGGAATCTAAAACTGGACTCACAGGAGAGGTTCAAATCATAGAGATTTAGAGTGGCAGTCCTCTTGTACTTAAGTCGGCATTGTTCCTTTTGAATTTAATTCCGATGCAATTTCTGTGTTTCATCGTCAATAAGAAGGTGCAAGGTATACAGTAAACCTGAAGTGAAGCATCGGAATCTAAAACTGGACTCACAGGAGATTTTGAAATCATAGAAAGTGAGAGTGTCATTCCTCATGTACTTAAGTAGGCATTGTGCCTTTTGTATTAAATTCGGATGCAATTTCTGTCTTTCATCGTCAATAAGAAGTTCCAAGGGATGCAGTAAACCTGAAGTAAAGCATCGGAATTTAAAACTGGACTCACAGGAGAGGTTCAAATCATGGAAAGTGAGAGTGTCAGTCCTCTTGTACTTAAGTCGTCATTGTGCCTTTTGTATTCATTTCGGATGCAATTTCTGTGTTTCATCGTCAATACGAAGGTGCAAGGTATACAGTAAAACTTGAAGTGAAGCATCGAAATCTAAAACTGGACTCACAGGAGAGGTTCAAACCTTAGAAAGTTAGAGTGTCAGTCCTCTTGTACTTAAGTCGGCATTGTGCCCTTTGAATTTAATTATGATGCAATTTCTGTGATTCATCGTCAATAAGAAGGTGCAAGGTATGCAGCAAACCTGAAGTGAAGCATCGGAATCTAAAACTGGACTCAGAGGAGAGGTTTAAATCATAGGGAGTGAGAGTGTTAGTCCTCTTGTGCTTAAGACGGCATTGTGCCTTTTGTATTAAATTCAGATGCAATTCCTGTGTTTCATCGTCAATAAGAAGGTCCAAGGTATACAGTAAACCTGAATTGAAGCATCGGAATCTAAAACTGTACTCACAGGAGAGGTTCAAATCATAGAAAGTGAGAGTGTCAGTCCCCCTTTCCTTAAGTCGGCATTGTGCCTTTTGTATTAAATTCGGATGCAAATTCTGTGTTTCATCGCCAATAAGAGGGTCCAAGGGATACAGTAAACCTGAAGTGAAGCATCGGAATCTAAAACTGGACTCACAGGAGGGGTTTATAACATAGAAAGTGAGAGTGTCAGTCCTCATGTACTTAAGTCGGCATTGTGCCTTTTGTATTAAATTTGGATGCAATTTCTTCGTTTCATCGTCAACAGGAATTTACTGGGGATACAGTAAACCTGAAGTGATGCATCGGAATCTAAAACTGGACCCACAGGAGAGGTTCAAATCTTAGAAAGTTAGAGTGTCAGTCCTCTTGTACTTAAGTCGGCATTGTCCCTTTTGAATTTATTTATGATGCAATATCTGTGTTTCATCGTCAATAAGAAGGTGCAAGGTATGCAGCAAACCTGAAGTGAAGCATCGGAATCTAAAACTGGACTCACAGGAGAGGTTCAAATCACAGAAAGTGAGAGTGTCAGTCTTCTTTTGCTTAAGTCGGCAATAGGCTTTTTGAATTTAATTCCGATGCAATTACTGTGTTTAATCGTCAATAAGACGGTGCAAGGTATAAAGTAAACCTGAAGTGAAGCATCGGAATCTAAAACTGGACCCACAGGAGAGGTTCAAATAATAGAAAGTTTGAGTTTCAGTCCTCTTGTACTTAAGTCGGCATTGTGCCTTTTGAATTTAATTCCGATGCAATTTCTGTGTTTCATCGTCAATAAGAAGGTGCAAGGTATACAGTAAACCTGAAGTGATGCATCGGAATCTAAAACTGGACTCACAGGAGAGGTTCAAATCATAGAAAGAGAGAGTGTCAGTCCTCTTTTACTTAAGTCGGCATTGTGCCTTTAGTATTAAATTCGGATGAAATTTCTGTGTTTCATCGTCAATAAGAAGGTCCAAGGGATACAGTAAACCTGAAGTGAAGTATCGGAATCTAAAACTGGACTCACAGGAGAGGTTCAAATCATAGATAGTTAGAGCGTCAGTCCTCTTGTACATAAGTCGGCTTTGTGTCTTTTGAATTTAATTCCGATGCAATTTCTGTGCTTCATCGTCAATAAGGAGGTCAAAGGGATACAGTAAACCTGAAGTGAAGCATCGGAATCTAAAACTGGACTCACTGGAGAGGTTCAAATCATAGATAATTAGAGTGTCAGTCCACTTGTACTTAAGTCGGCATTGTGCATTTTGAATTTAATTCCGATGCAATTTCTGTGTTTCATCGTCAATAAGATAATGCAAGGTATACAGTAAACCTGAAGTGAAGCATCGGAATCTAAAACTGGACTCATAGGGGAGGTTCAAATCATAGAAAGAGAGAGTGTCAGTAATTAATTCGGATGCAATTTCTGTATTTCATCGTCAATAAGAAGGTCCAAGGGATACAGTAAACCTGAAGTGAAGCATCGGAATCTAAAACTGGACTCACAGGAGAGGTTCAAATCATAGATAGTTAGAGTGTCGGTCCTCTTGTACTTAAGTAGGCTTTGTGCCTTTTGTGTTAAATTCCGATGCAATTTCTGTGTTTCATCGTCAATAAGAAGGTCCGAGGGATACAGTAAACCGGAAGTGAAGCGTCGGAATCTAAAACTGGACTCACAGGAAAGGTACATATCATAGAAAGAGAGATTGAGAGGCCTCTTTTACTTAGGTCGGCATTGTTCCTTTTGTATTAAATTCGGATGAAATTTCTGTGTTTCATCGTCAATACGAAGGTCCAAGGGATACAGTAAACCTGAAGTGAAGCATCGGAATCTAAAACTGGACTCACAGGAGAGGTTCAAAGCATAGAGATTTAGAGTGGCAGTCCTCTTGTACTTAAGTCGGCATTGTGCCCTTTGAATTTAATTATGATGCAATTTCTGTGATTCATCGTCAATAAGAAAGTGCAAGGTATGTAGCAAACCTGAAGTGAAGCATCGGAATCTAAAACTGGACTCACAGGAGAGGTTGAAATCATAGAAAGTGAGACTGTCAGTCCTCTTGTACTTAAGTCGCATTGAGCCTTTTGTATTTAAATCCGATGCAATTTTTGTGTTTCATCGTCAATAAGACGGAGCAAGGTATACAGTAAACCTGAAGTGAAGCATCGTAATCTAAAACTGGACTCACAGGAGAGGTTCAAATCATAGAAAGTGAGACTGACAGTCCTCTTGTACTTAAGTCGGCTTCGTGCCTTTTGAATTTAATTCCGATGCAATTTCGGTGTTTCATCGTCAATAAGAAGGTCCAAGGGATACAGTAAACCTGAAGTGAAGCATCGGAATCTAAAACTGGAATCACACGAGAGGTTCAAACCATAGAAAAACAGAGTGTCAGTCCTCTTGTACTTAAGTCGGCATTGTGCCTTTTGAATTTAATTCCGATGCAATTTCTGTGTTTCATCGTCAATACGAAGGTGTGGGGCATACAGCAAATCTTAAGTGAAGCATCGGAATCTAAAACTGGACTCACAGGAGAGGTTCAAACCATAGAAAAAGAGAGTGTCAGTCCTCTTGTACTTAAGTCGGCATGGTGCCTTTTTATTAAATTCGGATGCAATTTCTGTGTTTCATCGTCAATAAGAAGGTCCAAGGGATACAGTATACCTGAAGTGAAGCATCGGAATCTAAAACTGGACTTATAGGAGGGGTTCAAATCATAGCTAGTTAGAGTGTCAGTCCTCTTATACTTAAGTCGCCATTGTGTCGTTTGAATATAATTCCGATGCAATTTCTGTGTTTCATCGTCAATAAGAAGGTGCAAGGTATACAGTAAACCTGAAGTGAAGCATCGGAATCTAAAACTGGACTCACAGGAGAGGTTCAAATCATAGAAAGAGAGAGTGTCAGTCCTCTTTTACTTAAGTCGGCATTGTGCCTTTTGTAATAAATTCGGATGCAATTTCTGTATTTCATCGTCAATAAGAAGGTCCAAGGGATACAGTAAACCTGAAGTGAAGCGTCGGAATCTAAAACTGCACTCACAGGAGAGGATCATATCATAGAAAGTGAGAGTGTCAGTCCCCCTTTCCTTAAGTCGGCATTGTGCCTTTTGTGTTAAATTCGGATGCAAATTCTGTGTTTCATCGCCAATAAGAGGGTCCAAGGGATACAGTAAACCTGAAGTGAAGCATCGGAATCTAAATCTGGACTCACTGGAGAGGTTTATAACATAGAAAGTGAGAGTGTCAGTCCTCATGTACTTAATTCGGCATTGTGCCTTTTGTATTAAATTTGGATGCAATTTCTGTGTTTCATCGTCAATAGGAATGTCCAAGGGATACAGTAAACCTGAAGTGTAGCATCGGAATCTAAAACTGGACTCACAGGAGAGGTTCAAATCATAGAAAGAGAGAGTGTCAGTCCTCTTTTACTTAAGTCGGCATTGTGCCTTTTGTAATAAATTCGGATGCAATTTCTGTATTTCATCGTCAATAAGAAGGTCCAAGGGATACATTAAACGTGAAGTGAAGCGTCGGAACCTAAAACTGGGCTCACAGGATAGGTTCATATCATAGAAAGAGAGAGTGACAGGCCTCCTATACTTAAGTCGTCGTTGTGCCTTTTGTATTAAATTCGGATGAAATTTCTGTGTTGTATCGTCAACAAGAATGTCCAAGGGATACAGTAAACCTGAAGTGAATCATCGGAATCTAAAACTGGACTCACAGAAGAGGTTCAAATCATAGATAGTTAGAGTGACAGTCCTCTTGTACTTAAGTCGGTATTGTGTCTTTTGAATTTAATTCTGATGCAATTTCTGTGTTTCATCGTCAATAAGAAGGTGCAAGGTATACAGTAAACCAGAAGTGAAGCATCGGAATTTAAAATTCGACTCACAGGAGAGGTTCAAATCATACAGATTTAGAGTGGCAGTCCCCTTGTACTTAAGTCGGCATTGTTCCTTTTGATTTTAATTCCGATGCTGTTTCTGCGTTTCATCGTCAATACGAAGGTGCAAGGTATACAGTAAACCTGAAGTGAAGCATCGGAATCTAAAACTGAACTCACAAGAGAAGTTCAAATCATAGAAAGAGAGAGTGTCATTCCTCTTTTACTTAAGTCGGCATTGTGCCTTTTGTATTAATTTCGGATGCAATTTCTGTGTTTCATCGTCAATTGGAAGGTGCAAGGTATACAGTAAAACTTGAAGTGAAGCATCGGAATCTAAAACTGGACTCACAGGAGAGGTTCAAATCTTAGAAAGTTAGAGTGTCAGTCCTCTTGTACTTAAGTCGGCATTGTGCCCTTTGAATTTAATTATGATGCAATTTCTGTGATTCATCGTCAATAAGAAGGTGCAAGGTATGCAGCAAACCTGAAGTGAAGCATCGGAATCTAAAACTGGACTCACAGGAGAGGTTTAAATCATAGGGAGTGAGAGTGTTAGTCCTTTTGTGCTTAAGACGGCATTGTGCCTTTTGTATTAAATTCAGTTGCAATTCCTGTGTTTCATCGTCAATAAGAAGGTCCAAGGTATACAGTAAACCTGAATTGAAGCATCGGAATCTAAAACTGTACTCACAGGAGAGGTTCAAATTATAGAAAGTGAGAGTGTCAGTCCCCCTTTCCTTAAGTCGGCATTGTGCCTTTTGTATTAAATTCGGATGCAAATTCTGTGTGTCATCGCCAATAAGAGGGTCCAAGGGATACAGTAAACCTGAAGTGGAGCATCGGAATCTAAAACTGGACTCACAGGAGGGGTTTATAACATAGAAAGTGAAAGTGTCAGTCCTCATGTACTTAAGTCGGCATTGTGCCTTTTGTATTAAATTTGGATGCAATTTCTTTGTTTCATCGTCAACAGGAATTTACAGGGGATACAGTAAACCTGAAGTGATGCATCGGAATCTAAAACTGGACCCACAGGAGAGGTTCAAATCTTAGAAAGTTAGAGTGTCAGTCCTCTTGTACTTGAGTCGGCATTGTCCCTTTTGAATTTATTTATGATGCAATATCTGTGTTTCATCGTCAATAAGAAGGTGCAAGGTATGCAGCAAACCTGAAGTGAAGCATCGGAATCTAAAACTGGACTCACAGGAGAGGTTCAAATCACAGAAAGTGAGAGTGTCAGTCTTCTTTTGCTTAAGTCGGCAACAGGCTTTTTGAATTTAATTCCGATGCTATTACTGTGTTTAATCGACAATGAGACGGTGCAAGGTATAAAGTAAACCTGAAGTGAAGCATTGGAATCTAAAACTGGACTCACAGGAGAGGTTCAAATAAAAGAAAGTTTGAGTTTCAGTCCTCTTGTACTTAAGTCGGCATTGTGCCTTTTGAATTTAATTCCGATGCAATTTCTGTGTTTCATCGTCAATAAGAAGGTGCAAGGTATACAGTAAACCTGAAGTGATGCATCGGAATCTAAAACTGGACTCACAGGAGAGGGCCAAATCATAGAAAGGGAGAGTGTCAGTCCTCTTTTACTTAAGTCGGCATTGTGCCTTTAGTATTAAATTCGGATTAAATTTCTGTGTTTCATCGTCAATAAGAAGGTCCAAGGGATACAGTAAACCTGAAGTGAAGTATCGGAATCTAAAACTGGACTCACAGGAG
Organism: Schistocerca americana; assembly: GCF_021461395.2. Taxonomy (NCBI): domain Eukaryota; kingdom Metazoa; phylum Arthropoda; class Insecta; order Orthoptera; family Acrididae; genus Schistocerca; species Schistocerca americana. The sequence continues at coordinate 16,555,658 of NC_060126.1, forward strand.
AGGTTCAAATCATAGATAGTTAGAGCGTCAGTCCTCTTGTACTTAAGTCGGCTTTGTGTCTTTTGAACTTAATTCCGATGCAATTTCTGTGCTTCATCGTCAATAAGAAGGTGCAAGGTATGCAGTAAACCTGAAGTGAAGCATCGGAATCTAAAACTGGACTCACAGGAGAGGTTCAAATCATAGATAATTAGAGTGTCAGTCACTTGTACTTAAGTCGGCATTGTGCATTTTGAATTTAATTCCGATGCAATTTCTGTGTTTCATCGTCAATAAGATAATGCAAGGTATACAGTAAACCTGAAGTGAAGCATCGGAATCTAAAACTGGACTCATAGGGGAGGTTCAAATCATAGAAAGAGAGAGTGTCAGTAATTAATTCGGATGCAATTTCTGTATTTCAATGTCAATAAGAAGGTCCAAGGGATACAGTAAGCCTGAAGTGAAGCATCGGAATCTAAAACTGGACTCACAGGAGAGGTTCAAATCATAGATAGTTAGAGTGTCGGTCCTCTTGTACTTAAGTATTCTTTGTGACTTTTGTGTTAAATTCCGATGCAATTTCTGTGTTTCATCGTCAATAAGAAGGTCCGAGGGATACAGTAAACCGGAAGTGAAGCGTCGGAATCTAAAACTGGACTCACAGGAAAGGTACATATCATAGAAAGAGAGATTGAGAGGCCTCTTTTACTTAGGTCGGCATTGTTCCTTTTGTATTAAATTCGGATGAAATTTCTGTGTTTCATCGTCAATAAGAAGGTCCAAGGGATACAGTAAACCTGAAGTGAAGCATCGGAATCTAAAACTGGACTCACAGGAGAGGTTCAAATCATAGAGAATTAGAGTGGCAGTCCTCTTGTACTTAAGTCGGCATTGCTCCTTTTGAATTTAATTCCGATGCAATTTCTGTGTTTCATCGTCAATAAGAATGTGCAAGGTATACAGTAAACCTGGAGTGAAGCATCGGAATCTAAAACTGGACTCACAGGAGATGTTGAAATCATAGAAAGTGAGAGTGTCATTCCTCATGTACTTAAGTAGGCATTGTGCCTTTTGCGTTAAATTCCGATGCAATTTCTGTGTTTCATCGTCAATAAGAAGGTCCAAGGTATACAGTAAACCGGAAGTGAAGCGTCGGAATCTAAAACTGGACTCACAGGAAAGGTACATATCATAGAAAGAGAGAGTGAGAGGCCTCTTTTACTTAAGTCGGCATTGTTCCTTTTGTATTAAATTTGGATGAAATTTCTGTGTTTCATCGTCAATAAGAAGGTCCAAGGGATACAGTAAACCTGAAGTGAAGCATCGGAATCTAAAACTGGACTCACAGGAGAGATTCAAATCATAGAGATTTAGAGTGGCAGTCCTCTTGTACTTAAGTCGGCATTGTTCCATTTGAATTTAATTCCGATGGAATTTCTGTGTTTCATCGTCAATAAGAAGGTGCAAGGTATACAGTAAACCTGAAGTGAAGCATCGGAATCTAAAACTGGACTCACGGGAGATGTTGAAATCATAGAAAGTGAGAGTGTCATTCCTCATGTACTTAAGTAGGCATTGTGCCTTTTGTATTAAATTCGGATGCAATTTCTGTGTTTCATCGTCAATAATAAGGTCCAACGTATGCAGTAAACCTGAAGTGAAGCATCGGAATCTAAAACTGGACTCACAGGAGAGGTTCAAATCATAGAAAGTGAGAGTGTCAGTCCTCTTGTACTGAAGTCGGCATTGTGCCTTTTGTATTCATTTCGGATGCAATTTCTGAGTTTCATCGTCAATAAGAAGGTTCAAGGTATACAGTAAAACTTGAAGTGAAGCATCTGAATCTAAAACTGGACTCACAGGAGAGGTTCAAATCTTAGAAAGTTAGAGTGTCTGTCCTCTTGTACTTAAGTCGGCACCTTGGCCTTTGAATTTAATTATGATGCAATTTCTGTGATTCATCGTCAATAAGAAGGTGCAAGGTATGCAGCAAACCTGAAGTGAAGCATCGGAATCTAAAACTGGACTCACAGGAGAGGTTGAAATCATAGAAAGTGAGACTGTTAGTCCTTTTGTACTTAAGTCGGCATTGAGCCTTTTGTATTTAAATCCGATGCAATTTTTGTGTTTCATAGTCAATAAGACGGTGCAAGGTATACAGTAAACCTGAAGTGAAGCATCGTAATCTAAAACTGGACTCACAGGAGAGGTTCAAATCATAGAAAGTGAGACTGTCAGTCCTCTTGTATTTAAGTCGGCTTCGTGCCTTTTGAATTTAATTCCGATGCAATTTCTGTGTTTCATCGTCAATAAGAAGGTCCAAGGGATACAGTAAACCTGAAGTGAAGCATCGGAATCTAAAACTGGAATCACAGGAGAGGTTCAAATCATAGAAAGTTAGAGTGTCAGTCCTCTTGTACTTAAGTCAGCATTGTGCCTTTTGAATTTAATTCCGATGCAATTTCTGTGTTTCATCGTCAATACGAAGGTGCGGGGCATACAGCAAATCTTAAGTGAAGCATCGGAATCTAAAACAGGACTCACAGGAGAGGTTCAAACCATAGAAAAAGAGAGTGTCAGTCCTCTTGTACTTAAGTCGAAATTGTGCCTTTTTATTAAATTCGGATGCAATTTCTGTGTTTCATCGACAATAAGAAGGTCCAAGGGATACAGTAAACCTGAATTGAAGCATCGGAATCTAAAACTGGACTTACAGGAGGGGTTCAAATCATAGCTAGTTAGAGTGTCAGTCCTCTTATACTTAAGTCGCCATTGTGTCGTTTGAATATAATTCCGATGCAATTTCTGTGTTTCATCGTCAATAAGAAGGTGCAAGGTATACAGTAAAACTGAAGTGAAGCATCGGAATCTAAAACTGGACTCACAGGAGAGGTTCAAATCATAGAAAGAGAGAGTGTCAGTCCTCTTTTACTTAAGTCGGCGTTGTGCCTCTTGTAATAAATCCGGATGCAATTTCTGTATTTCATCGTCAATAAGAAGGTCCAAGGGATACAGTAAACCTGAAGTGAAGCGTCGGAATCTAAAACTGCACTCACAGGAGAGCATCATATCATAGAAAGTGAGAGTGTCAGTCCCCCTTTCCTTAAGTCGGCATTGTGCCTTTTGTATTAAATTCGGATGCAAAATCTGTGTTTCATCGCCAATAAGAGGGTCCAAGGGATACAGTAAACCTGAAGTGAAGCATCGGAATCTAAAACTGGACTCACAGGAGAGGTTTATAACATTGAAAGTGAGATTGTCAGTCCTTATGTACTTAATTCGGCATTGTGCCTTTTGTATTAAATTTGGATGCAATTTCTGTGTTTCATCGTCAATAGGAATGTCCAAGGGATACAGTGAACCTGAAGTGTAGCATCGGAATCTAAAACTGTAATCACAGGAGAGGTTCAAATCATAGAAAGTGAGAGTGTCAGTCCCCGTTTCCATAAGTCGGCATTGTGCATTTTGTATTAAATTCGGATGCAAACTCTGTGTTTCGTCGCCAATAAGAGGGTCCAAGTGATACAGTAAACCTGAAGTGAAGCATCGGAATCTAAAACTGGACTCACTGGAGGGGTTTATAACATAGAAAGTGAGAGTGTCAGTCCTCATGTACTTAAGTCGGCATTGTGCCTTTTGTATTAAATTTGGATGCAATTTCTTTGTTTCATCGTCAATAGGAATTTCCAAGGGATACAGTAAACCTGAAGTGATGCATCGGAATCTAAACCTGGACTCACAGGAGAGGTTCAAATCTTAGAAAGATAGAGTGTCAGTCCTCTTGTACTTAAGTCGGCATTGTCCCTTTTGAATTTATTTATGATGCAATTTCTGTGTTTCATTGTCGATAAGAAGGTGCAAGGTATGCAGCAAACCTGAAGTGAAGCATCGGAATCTAAAACTGGACTCACAGGAGAGGTTCAAATCACAGAAAGTGAGGGTGTCAGTCTTCTTTTGCTTAAGTCGGCAATAGGCCTTTTGAATTTAATTCCGATGCAATTACTGTGTTTCATCGTCAATAAGACGGTGCAAGGTATAAAGTAAACCTGAAGTGAAGCATCGGAATCTAAAACTGGACTCACAGGAGAGGTTTAAATAATAGAAAGTTTGAGTTTCAGTCCTCTTGTACTTAAGTCGGCATTGTGCCTTTTGAATTTAATTCCGATGCAATTTCTGTGTTTCATCGTCAATAAGAAGGTGCAAGGTATACAGTAAACCTGAAGTGATGCATCGGAATCTAAAACTGGACTCACAGGAGAGGTTGAAATCATAGAAAGAGAGAGTGTCAGTCCTCTTTTACTTAAGTCGGCATTGTGCCTTTAGTATTACATTCGGATGAAATTTCTGTGTTTCATCGTCAATAAGAAGGTCCAAGGGGTACAGTAAACCTGAAGTGAAGTATCGGAATCTAAAACTGGACTCACAGGAGAGGTTCAAATCATAGATAGTTAGAGCGTCAGTCCTCTTGTACTTAAGTCGGCATTGTGTCTTTTGAATTTCATTCCGATGCAATTTCTGTGTTTCATCGTCAATAAGAAGGTGCAAGGTATACAGTAACCCTGAAGTGAAGCATCGGAATCTAAAACTGGACTCACAGGAGAGGTTCAAATCATAGACAATTAGAGTGTCAGTCCACTTGTTCTTAAGTCGGCATTGTGCATTTTGAATTTAATTCCGATGCAATTTCTGTGTTTCATCGTCAATAAGATGGTGCAAGGTATACAGCAAACCTGAAGTGAAGCATCGGAATCTAAAACTGGACTCATAGGGGAGGTTCAAATCATAGAAAGAGAGAGTGTCAGTAATTAATTCGGATGCAATTTCTGTATTTCATCGTCAATAAGAAGTTCCAAGGGATACAGTAAACCTGAAGTGAAACATCGGAATCTAAAACTGGACTCACAGGAGAGGTTCAAATCATAGATAGTTAGAGTGTCAGTCCCCTTGTACTTAAGTAAGCTTTGTGCCTTTTGCGTTAAATTCCGATGCAATTTCTGTGTTTCATCGTCAATAAGAAGGTCCAAGGTATACAGTAAACCGGAAGTGAAGCGTCGGAATCTAAAACTGGACTCACAGGAAAGGTACATATCATAGAAAGCGAGAGTGAGAGGCCTCTTTTACTTAAGTCGGCATTGTTCCTTTTGTATTAAATTTGGATGAAATTTCTGTGTTTCATCGTCAATAAGAAGGTCCAAGGGATACAGTAAACCTGAAGTGAAGCATCGGAATCTAAAACTGGACTCACAGGAGAGATTCAAATCATAGAGATTTAGAGTGGCAGTCCTCTTGTACTTAAGTCGGCATTGTTCCATTTGAATTTAATTCCGATGGAATTTCTGTGTTTCATCGTCAATAAGAAGGTGCAAGGTATACAGTAAACCTGAAGTGAAGCATCGGAATCTAAAACTGGACTCACGGGAGATGTTGAAATCATAGAAAGTGAGAGTGTCATTCCTCATGTACTTAAGTGGGCATTGTGCCTTTTGTATTAAATTCGGATGCAATTTCTGTGTTTCATCGTCAATAATAAGGTCCAACGTATGCAGTAAACCTGAAGTGAAGCATCGGAATCTAAAACTGGACTCACAGGAGAGGTTCAAATCATAGAAAGTGAGAGTGTCAGTCCTCTTGTACTGAAGTCGGCATTGTGCCTTTTGTATTCATTTCGGATGCAATTTCTGTGTTTCATCGTCAATAAGAAGGTTCAAGGTATACAGTAAAACTTGAAGTGAAGCATCGGAATCTAAAACTGGACTCACAGGAGAGGTTCAAATCTTTGAAAGTTAGAGTGTCTGTCCTCTTGTACTTAAGTCGGCACTGTGGCCTTTGAATTTAATTATGATGCAATTTCTGTGATTCATCGTCAATAAGAAGGTGCAAGGTATGCAGCAAACCTGAAGTGAAGCATCGGAATCTAAAACTGGACTCACAGGAGAGGTTGAAATCATAGAAAGTGAGACTGTCAGTCCTTTTGTACTTAAGTCGGCATTGAGCCTTTTGTATTTAAATCCGATGCAATTTTTGTGTTTCATAGTCAATAAGACGGTGCAAGGTATACAGTAAACCTGAAGTCAAGCATCGTAATCTAAAACTGGACTCACAGGAGAGGTTCAAATCATAGAAAGTGGGACTGTCAGTCCTCTTGTATTTAAGTCGGCTTCGTGCCTTTTGAATTTAATTCCGATGCAATTTCTGTGTTTCATCGTCAATAAGAAGGTCCAAGGGATACAGTAAACCTGAAGTGAAGCATCGGAATCTAAAACTGGAATCACAGGAGAGGTTCAAATCATAGAAAGTGAGAGTGTCAGTCCTCTTGTACTTAAGTCAGCATTGTGCCTTTTGAATTTAATTCCGATGCAATTTCTGTGTTTCATCGTCAATACGAAGGTGCAGGGCATACAGCAAATCTTAAGTGAAGCATCGGAATCTAAAACAGGACTCACAGGAGAGGTTCAAACCATAGAAAAAGAGAGTGTCAGTCCTCTTGTACTTAAGTCGGCATTGTGCCTTTTTATTAAATTCGGATGCAATTTCTGTGTTTCATCGTCAATAAGAAGGTCCAAGGGATACAGTAAACCTGAATTGAAGCATCGGAATCTAAAACTGGACTTACAGGAGGGGTTCAAATCATAGCTAGTTAGAGTGTCAGTCCTCTTATACTTAAGTCGCCATTGTGTCGTTTGAATATAATTCCGATGCAATTTCTGTGTTTCATCGTCAATAAGAAGGTGCAAGGTATACAGTAAAACTGAAGTGAAGCATCGGAATCTAAAACTGGACTCACAGGAGAGGTTCAAATCATAGAAAGAGAGAGTGTCAGTCCTCTTTTACTTAAGTCGGCGTTGTGCCTTTTGTAATAAATCCGGATGCAATTTCTGTATTTCATCGTCAATAAGAAGGTCCAAGGGATACAGTAAACCTGAAGTGAAGCGTCGGAATCTAAAACTGCACTCACAGGAGAGCATCATATCATAGAAAGTGAGAGTGTCAGTCCCCCTTTCCTTAAGTCGGCATTGTGCCTTTTGTATTAAATTCGGATGCAAAATCTGTGTTTCATCGCCAATAAGAGGGTCCAAGGGATACAGTAAACCTGAAGTGAAGCATCGGAATCTAAATCTGGACTCACAGGAGAGGTTTATAACATTGAAAGTGAGATTGTCAGTCCTTATGTACTTAATTCGGCATTGTGCCTTTTGTATTAAATTTGGATGCAATTTCTGTGTTTCATCGTCAATAGGAATGTCCAAGGGATACAGTGAACCTGAAGTGTAGCATCGGAATCTAAAACTGGACTCACAGGAGAGGTTCAAATCTTAGAGAGTTAGAGTGTCAGTCCTCTTGTACTTAAGTCGGCATTGTGCCGTATGAATTTAATTATGATGCAATTTCTGTGATTCATCGTCAATAAGAAGGTGCAAGGTATGCAGCAAACCTGAAATGAAGCATCGGAATCTAAAACTGGACTCACAGGAGAGGTTGAAATCATAGAAAGTGAGACTGTCAGCCCTCTTGTACTTAAGTCGGCATTGGGCCTTTTGTATTTAATTCCGATGCAATTTTTGTGTTTCATCGTCAATAAGACGGTGCAAGGTATACAGTAAACCTGAAGTGAAGCATCGTAATCTAAAACTGGACTCACAGGAGAGGTTCAAATCATAGAAAGTGAGACTGTCAGTCCTCTTGTACTTAAGTCGGCATTGGGCCTTTTGTATTATATTCCGATGCAATTTCTGTGTTTCATCGTCAATAAGAAGGTGCAAGGTACACAGTAAACCTGAAGTGAAGCATCGGAATCTAAAACTGGACTCACAGGAGAGGTTCAAATCATAGAAAGAGAGAGTGACAGTCCTCTTTTACTTAAGTCGGCATTGTGACTTTTGTATTAAATTCGGATGCAATTTCTGTGTTTCATCGGCAATAAGAAGGTGCAAGGGATACGGTAAACCTGAAGTGAAGCTTCGGAATCTGAAACTGGACTCACAGGAGGGGTTCAAATCATAGATAGTTAGAGTGTCAGTCCTCTTATACTTAAGTCGCCATTGTGTCGTTTGAATTTAATTCCGATGCAATTTCTGTGTTTCCTCATCAATAAGAAGGTGCAAGGGATACTGTAAACCTGAAGTGAAGCATCGGAATCTAAAACTGGACTCACAGGAGAGGTTCAAATCACAGAGAGTTAGAGTGTCAGTCCTCTTGTACTTATGTCGGCATTGTGCCTTTTGAATTTAATTCCGATGCAATTTCTGTGTTTCATCGTCAATAAGAAGGTGCAAGGTATACAGTAAACCTGAAGTGAAGCATCGTAATCTAAAACTGGACTCACAGGAGAGGTTCAAATCATAGAAAGTGAGACTGTCAGTCCTCTTGTACTTAAGTCGGCATTGGGCCTTTTGTATTATATTCCGATGCAATTTCTGTGTTTCATCGTCAATAAGAAGGTGCAAGGTACACAGTAAACCTGAAGTGAAGCATCGGAATCTAAAACTGAACTCACAAGAGAAGTTCAAATCATAGAAAGAGAGAGTGTCATTCCTCTTTTACTTAAGTCGGCATTGTGCCTTTTGTATTAATTTCGGATGCAATTTCTGTATTTCATCGTCAATAAGAAGGTCCAAGGGATACAGTAAACCTGAAGTGAAGCATCGGAATCTAAAACTGGACTCACAAGAAAGGTTTAAATCATAATGAGTGAGAGTGTTAGTCCTCTTGTGCTTAAGACGGCATTGTGCCTTTTGTATTAAATTCAGATGCAATTTCTGTGTTTCATCGTCAATAAGAAGGTCCAAGGTATACAGTAAACCTGAATTGAAGCATCGGAATCTAAAACTGTACTCACAGGAGAGGTTCAAATCATAGAAAGTGAGAGTGTCAGTCCCCGTTTCCATAAGTCGGCATTGTGCATTTTGTATTAAATTCGGATGCAAACTCTGTGTTTCGTCGCCAATAAGAGGGTCCAAGAGATACAGTAAACCTGAAGTGAAGCATCGGAATCTAAAACTGGACTCACTGGAGGGGTTTATAACATAGAAAGTGAGAGTGTCAGTCCTCATGTACTTAAGTCGGCATTGTGCCTTTTGTATTAAATTTGGACGCAATTTCTTTGTTTCATCGTCAATAGGAATTTCCAAGGGATACAGTAAACCTGAAGTGATGCATCGGAATCTAAACCTGGACTCACAGGAGAGGTTCAAATCTTAGAAAGATAGAGTGTCAGTCCTCTTGTACTTAAGTCGGCATTGTCCCTTTTGAATTTATTTATGATGCAATTTCTGTGTTTCATCGTCGATAAGAAGGTGCAAGGTATGCAGCAAACCTGAAGTGAAGCATCGGAATCTAAAACTGGACTCACAGGAGAGGTTCAAATCACAGAAAGTGAGGGTGTCAGTCTTCTTTTGCTTAAGTCGGCAATAGGCCTTTTGAATTTAATTCCGATGCAATTACTGTGTTTCATCGTCAATAAGACGGTGCAAGGTATAAAGTAAACCTGAAGTGAAGCATCGGAATCTAAAACTGGACTCACAGGAGAGGTTCAAATAATAGAAAGTTTGAGTTTCAGTCCTCTTGTACTTAAGTCGGCATTGTGCCTTTTGAATTTAATTCCGATGCAATTTCTGTGTTTCATCGTCAATAAGAAGGTGCAAGGTATACAGTAAACCTGAAGTGATGCATCGGAATCTAAAACTGGACTCACAGGAGAGGTTGAAATCTTAGAAAGAGAGAGTGTCAGTCCTCTTTTACTTAAGTCGGCATTGTGCCTTTAGTATTACATTCGGATGAAATTTCTGTGTTTCATCGTCAATAAGAAGGTCCAAGGGGTACAGTAAACCTGAAGTGAAGTATCGAAATCTAAAACTGGACTCACAGGAGAGGTTCAAATCATAGATAGTTAGAGCGTCAGTCCTCTTGTACTTAAGTCGGCATTGTGTCTTTTGAATTTCATTCCGATGCAATTTCTGTGTTTCATCGTCAATAAGAAGGTGCAAGGTATACAGTAACCCTGAAGTGAAGCATCGGAATCTAAAACTGCACTCACAGGAGAGGTTCAAATCATAGACAATTAGAGTGTCAGTCCACTTGTTCTTAAGTCGGCATTGTGCATTTTGAATTTAATTCCGATGCAATTTCTGTGTTTCATCGTCAATAAGATGGTGCAAGGTATACAGCAAACCTGAAGTGAAGCATCGGAATCTAAAACTGGACTCATAGGGGAGGTTCAAATCATAGAAAGAGAGAGTGTCAGTAATTAATTCGGATGCAATTTCTGTATTTCATCGTCAATAAGAAGTTCCAAGGGATACAGTAAACCTGAAGTGAAGCATCGGAATCTAAAACTGGACTCACAGGAGAGGTTCAAATCATAGATAGTTAGAGTGTCAGTCCCCTTGTACTTAAGTAAGCTTTGTGCCTTTTGCGTTAAATTCCGATGCAATTTCTGTGTTTCATCGTCAATAAGAAGGTCCAAGGTATACAGTAAACCGGAAGTGAAGCGTCGGAATCTAAAACTGGACTCACAGGAAAGGTACATATCATAGAAAGAGAGAGTGAGAGGCCTCTTTTACTTAAGTCGGCATTGTTCCTTTTGTATTAAATTTGGATGAAATTTCTGTGTTACATCGTCAATAAGAAGGTCCAAGGGATACAGTAAACCTGAAGTGAAGCATCGGAATCTAAAACTGGACTCACAGGAGAGATTCAAATCATAGAGATTTAGAGTGGCAGTCCTCTTGTACTTAAGTCGGCATTGTTCCATTTGAATTTAATTCCGATGGAATTTCTGTGTTTCATCGTCAATAAGAAGGTGCAAGGTATGCAGTAAACCTGAAGTGAAGCATCGGAATCTAAAACTGGACTCACGGGAGATGTTGAAATCATAGAAAGTGAGAGTGTCATTCCTCATGTACTTAAGTAGGCATTGTGCCTTTTGTATTAAATTCGGATGCAATTTCTGTGTTTCATCGTCAATAATAAGGTCCAACGTATGCAGTAAACCTGAAGTGAAGCATCGGAATCTAAAACTGGACTCACAGGAGAGGTTCAAATCATAGAAAGTGAGAGTGTCAGTCCTCTTGTACTGAAGTCGGCATTGTGCCTTTTGTATTCATTTCGGATGCAATTTCTGTGTTTCATCGTCAATAAGAAGGTTCAAGGTATACAGTAAAACTTGAAGTGAAGCATCGGAATCTAAAACTGGACTCACAGGAGAGGTTCAAATCTTAGAAAGTTAGAGTGTCTGTCCTCTTGTACTTAAGTCGGCACTGTGGCCTTTGAATTTAATTATGATGCAATTTCTGTGATTCATCGTCAATAAGAAGGAGCAAGGTATGCAGCAAACCTGAAGTGAAGCATCGGAATCTAAAACTGGACTCACAGGAGAGGTTGAAATCATAGAAAGTGAGACTGTCAGTCCTTTTGTACTTAAGTCGCCATTGAGCCTTTTGTATTTAAATCCGATGCAATTTTTGTGTTTCATCGTCAATAAGACGGTGCAAGGTATACAGTAAACCTGAAGTGAAGCATCGTAATCTAAAACTGGACTCACAGGAGAGGTTCAAATCATAGAAAGTGAGACTGTCAGTCCTCTTGTATTTAAGTCGGCTTCGTGCCTTTTGAATTTAATTCCGATGCAATTTCTGTGTTTCATCGTCAATAAGAAGGTCCAAGGGATACAGTAAACCTGAAGTGAAGCATCGGAATCTAAAACTGGAATCACAGGAGAGGTTCAAATCATAGAAAGTGAGAGTGTCAGTCCTCTTGTACTTAAGTCGGCATTGTGCCTTTTGAATTTAATTCCGATGCAATTTCTGGGTTTCATCGTCAATACGAAGGTGCGGGGCATACAGCAAATCTTAAGTGAAGCATCGGAATCTAAAACAGGACTCACAGGAGAGGTTCAAACCATAGAAAAAGAGAGTGTCAGTCCTCTTGTACTTAAGTCGGCATTGTGCCTTTTTATTAAATTCGGATGCAATTTCTGTGTTTCATCGTCAATAAGAAGGTCCAAGGGATACAGTAAACCTGAATTGAAGCATCGGAATCTAAAACTGGACTTACAGGAGGGGTTCAAATCATAGCTAGTTAGAGTGTCAGTCCTCTTATACTTAAGTCGCCATTGTGTCGTTTGAATATAATTCCGATGCAATTTCTGTGTTTCATCGTCAATAAGAAGGTGCAAGGTATACAGTAAAACTGAAGTGAAGCATCGGAATCTAAAACTGGACTCACAGGAGAGGTTCAAATCATAGAAAGAGAGAGTGTCAGTCCTCTTTTACTTAAGTCGGCGTTGTGCCTTTTGTAATAAATCCGGATGCAATTTCTGTATTTCATCGTCAATGAGAAGGTCCAAGGGATACAGTAAACCTGAAGTGAAGCGTCGGAATCTAAAACTGCCCTCACAGGAGAGCATCATATCATAGAAAGTGAGAGTGTCAGTCCCCCTTTCCTTAAGTCGGCATTGTGCCTTTTGTATTAAATTCGGATGCAAAATCTGTGTTTCATCGCCAATAAGAGGGTCCAAGGGATACAGTAAACCTGAAGTGAAGCATCGGAATCTAAAACTGGACTCACAGGAGAGGTTTATAACATTGAAAGTGAGATTGTCAGTCCTTATGTACTTAATTCGACATTGTGCCTTTTGTATTAAATTTGGATGCAATTTCTGTGTTTCATCGTCAATAGGAATGTCCAAGGGATACAGTGAACCTGAAGTGTAGCATCGGAATCTAAAACTGGACTCACAGGAGAGGTTCAAATCTTAGAGAGTTAGAGTGTCAGTCCTCGTGTACTTAAGTCGGCATTGTGCCGTATGAATTTAATTATGATGCAATTTCTGTGATTCATCGTCAATAAGAAGGTGCAAGGTATGCAGCAAACCTGAAATGAAGCATCGGAATCTAAAACTGGACTCACAGGAGAGGTTGAAATCATAGAAAGTGAGACTGTCAGCCCTCTTGTACTTAAGTCGGCATTGGGCCTTTTGTATTTAATTCCGATGCAATTTTTGTGTTTCATCGTCAATAAGACGGTGCAAGGTATACAGTAAACCTGAAGTGAAGCATCGTAATCTAAAACTGGACTCACAGGAGAGGTTCAAATCATAGAAAGTGAGACTGTCAGTCCTCTTGTACTTAAGTCGGCATTGGGCCTTTTGTATTATATTCCGATGCAATTTCTGTGTTTCATCGTCAATAAGAAGGTGCAAGGTACACAGTAAACCTGAAGTGAAGCATCGGAATCTAAAACTGGACTCACAGGAGAGGTTCAAATCATAGAAAGAGAGAGTGACAGTCCTCTTTTACTTAAGTCGGCATTGTGACTTTTGTATTAAATTCGGATGCAATTTCTGTGTTTCATCGGCAATAAGAAGGTCCAAGGGATACGGTAAACCTGAAGTGAAGCTTCGGAATCTGAAACTGGACTCACAGGAGGGGTTCAAATCATAGATAGTTAGAGTGTCAGTCCTCTTATACTTAAGTCGCCATTGTGTCGTTTGAATTTAATTCCGATGCAATTTCTGTGTTTCCTCATCAATAAGAAGGTGCAAGGGATACTGTAAACCTGAAGTGAAGCATCGGAATCTAAAACTGGACTCACAGGAGAGGTTCAAATCACAGAGAGTTAGAGTGTCAGTCCTCTTGTACTTATGTCGGCATTGTGCCTTTTGAATTTAATTCCGATGCAATTTCTGTGTTTCATCGTCAATAAGAAGGTGCAAGGTATACAGTAAACCTGAAGTGAAGCATCGTAATCTAAAACTGGACTCACAGGAGAGGTTCAAATCATAGAAAGTGAGACTGTCAGTCCTCTTGTACTTAAGTCGGCATTGGGCCTTTTGTATTATATTCCGATGCAATTTCTGTGTTTCATCGTCAATAAGAAGGTGCAAGGTACACAGTAAACCTGAAGTGAAGCATCGGAATCTAAAACTGAACTCACAAGAGAAGTTCAAATCATAGAAAGAGAGAGTGTCATTCCTCTTTTACTTAAGTCGGCATTGTGCCTTTTGTATTAATTTCGGATGCAATTTCTGTATTTCATCGTCAATAAGAAAGTCCAAGGGATACAGTAAACCTGAAGTGAAGCATCGGAATCTAAAACTGGACTCACAAGAAAGGTTTAAATCATAATGAGTGAGAGTGTTAGTCCTCTTGTGCTTAAGACGGCATTGTGCCTTTTGTATTAAATTCAGATGCAATTTCTGTGTTTCATCGTCAATAAGAAGGTCCAAGGTATACAGTAAACCTGAATTGAAGCATCGGAATCTAAAACTGTACTCACAGGAGAGGTTCAAATCATAGAAAGTGAGAGTGTCAGTCCCCGTTTCCATAAGTCGGCATTGTGCATTTTGTATTAAATTCGGATGCAAACTCTGTGTTTCGTCGCCAATAAGAGGGTCCAAGAGATACAGTAAACCTGAAGTGAAGCATCGGAATCTAAAACTGGACTCACTGGAGGGGTTTATAACATAGAAAGTGAGAGTGTCAGTCCTCATGTACTTAAGTCGGCATTGTGCCTTTTGTATTAAATTTGGACGCAATTTCTTTGTTTCATCGTCAATAGGAATTTCCAAGGGATACAGTAAACCTGAAGTGATGCATCGGAATCTAAACCTGGACTCACAGGAGAGGTTCAAATCTTAGAAAGATAGAGTGTCAGTCCTCTTGTACTTAAGTCGGCATTGTCCCTTTTGAATTTATTTATGATGCAATTTCTGTGTTTCATCGTCGATAAGAAGGTGCAAGGTATGCAGCAAACCTGAAGTGAAGCATCGGAATCTAAAACTGGACTCACAGGAGAGGTTCAAATCACAGAAAGTGAGGGTGTCAGTCTTCTTTTGCTTAAGTCGGCAATAGGCCTTTTGAATTTAATTCCGATGCAATTACTGTGTTTCATCGTCAATAAGACGGTGCAAGGTATAAAGTAAACCTGAAGTGAAGCATCGGAATCTAAAACTGGACTCTCAGGAGAGGTTCAAATAATAGAAAGTTTGAGTTTCAGTCCTCTTGTACTTAAGTCGGCATTGTGCCTTTTGAATTTAATTCCGATGCAATTTCTGTGTTTCATCGTCAATAAGAAGGTGCAAGGTATACAGTAAACCTGAAGTGATGCATCGGAATCTAAAACTGGACTCACAGGAGAGGTTGAAATCATAGAAAGAGAGAGTGTCAGTCCCCTTTTACTTAAGTCGGCATTGTGCCTTTAGTATTACATTCGGATGAAATTTCTGTGTTTCATCGTCAATAAGAAGGTCCAAGGGGTACAGTAAACCTGAAGTGAAGTATCGGAATCTAAAACTGGACTCACAGGAGAGGTTCAAATCATAGATAGTTAGAGCGTCAGTCCTCTTGTACTTAAGTCGGCATTGTGTCTTTTGAATTTCATTCCGATGCAATTTCTGTGTTTCATCGTCAATAAGAAGGTGCAAGGTATACAGTAACCCTGAAGTGAAGCATCGGAATCTAAAACTGGACTCACAGGAGAGGTTCAAATCATAGACAATTAGAGTGTCAGTCCACTTGTTCTTAAGTCGGCATTGTGCATTTTGAATTTAATTCCGATGCAATTTCTGTGTTTCATCGTCAATAAGATGGTGCAAGGTATACAGCAAACCTGAAGTGAAGCATCGGAATCTAAAACTGGACTCATAGGGGAGGTTCAAATCATAGAAAGAGAGAGTGTCAGTAATTAATTCGGATGCAATTTCTGTATTTCATCGTCAATAAGAAGTTCCAAGGGATACAGTAAACCTGAAGTGAAGCATCGGAATCTAAAACTGGACTCACAGGAGAGGTTCAAATCATAGATAGTTAGAGTGTCAGTCCCCTTGTACTTAAGTAAGCTTTGTGCCTTTTGCGTTTAATTCCGATGCAATTTCTGTGTTTCATCGTCAATAAGAAGGTCCAAGGTATACAGTAAACCGGAAGTGAAGCGTCGGAATCTAAAACTGGACTCACAGGAAAGGTACATATCATAGAAAGAGAGAGTGAGAGGCCTCTTTTACTTAAGTCGGCATTGTTCCTTTTGTATTAAATTTGGATGAAATTTCTGTGTTACATCGTCAATAAGAAGGTCCAAGGGATACAGTAAACCTGAAGTGAAGCATCGGAATCTAAAACTGGACTCACAGGAGAGATTCAAATCATAGAGATTTAGAGTGGCAGTCCTCTTGTACTTAAGTCGGCATTGTTCCATTTGAATTTAATTCCGATGGAATTTCTGTGTTTCATCGTCAATAAGAAGGTGCAAGGTATGCAGTAAACCTGAAGTGAAGCATCGGAATCTAAAACTGGACTCACGGGAGATGTTGAAATCATAGAAAGTGAGAGTGTCATTCCTCATGTACTTAAGTAGGCATTGTGCCTTTTGTATTAAATTCGGATGCAATTTCTGTGTTTCATCGTCAATAATAAGGTCCAACGTATGCAGTAAACCTGAAGTGAAGCATCGGAATCTAAAACTGGACTCACAGGAGAGGTTCAAATCATAGAAAGTGAGAGTGTCAGTCCTCTTGTACTGAAGTCGGCATTGTGCCTTTTGTATTCATTTCGGATGCAATTTCTGTGTTTCATCGTCAATAAGAAGGTTCAAGGTATACAGTAAAACTTGAAGTGAAGCATCGGAATCTAAAACTGGACTCACAGGAGAGGTTCAAATCTTAGAAAGTTAGAGTGTCTGTCCTCTTGTACTTAAGTCGGCACTGTGGCCTTTGAATTTAATTATGATGCAATTTCTGTGATTCATCGTCAATAAGAAGGAGCAAGGTATGCAGCAAACCTGAAGTGAAGCATCGGAATCTAAAACTGGACTCACAGGAGAGGTTGAAATCATAGAAAGTGAGACTGTCAGTCCTTTTGTACTTAAGTCGCCATTGAGCCTTTTGTATTTAAATCCGATGCAATTTTTGTGTTTCATCGTCAATAAGACGGTGCAAGGTATACAGTAAACCTGAAGTGAAGCATCGTAATCTAAAACTGGACTCACAGGAGAGGTTCAAATCATAGAAAGTGAGACTGTCAGTCCTCTTGTATTTAAGTCGGCTTCGTGCCTTTTGAATTTAATTCCGATGCAATTTCTGTGTTTCATCGTCAATAAGAAGGTCCAAGGGATACAGTAAACCTGAAGTGAAGCATCGGAATCTAAAACTGGAATCACAGGAGAGGTTCAAATCATAGAAAGTGAGAGTGTCAGTCCTCTTGTACTTAAGTCAGCATTGTGCCTTTTGAATTTAATTCCGATGCAATTTCTGTGTTTCATCGTCAATACGAAGGTGCGGGGCATACAGCAAATCTTAAGTGAAGCATCGGAATCTAAAACAGGACTCACAGGAGAGGTTCAAACCATAGAAAAAGAGAGTGTCAGTCCTCTTGTACTTAAGTCGGCATTGTGCCTTTTTATTAAATTCGGATGCAATTTCTGTGTTTCATCGTCAATAAGAAGGTCCAAGGGATACAGTAAACCTGAATTGAAGCATCGGAATCTAAAACTGGACTTACAGGAGGGGTTCAAATCATAGCTAGTTAGAGTGTCAGTCCTCTTATACTTAAGTCGCCATTGTGTCGTTTGAATATAATTCCGATGCAATTTCTGTGTTTCATCGTCAATAAGAAGGTGCAAGGTATACAGCAAAACTGAAGTGAAGCATCGGAATCTAAAACTGGACTCACAGGAGAGGTTCAAATCATAGAAAGAGAGAGTGTCAGTCCTCTTTTACTTAAGTCGGCGTTGTGCATTTTGTAATAAATCCGGATGCAATTTCTGTATTTCATCGTCAATGAGAAGGTCCAAGGGATACAGTAAACCTGAAGTGAAGCGTCGGAATCTAAAACTGACCTCACAGGAGAGCATCATATCATAGAAAGTGAGAGTGTCAGTCCCCCTTTCCTTAAGTCGGCATTGTGCCTTTTGTATTAAATTCGGATGCAAAATCTGTGTTTCATCGCCAATAAGAGGGTCCAAGGGATACAGTAAACCTGAAGTGAAGCATCGGAATCTAAAACTGGACTCACAGGAGAGGTTTATAACATTGAAAGTGAGATTGTCAGTCCTTATGTACTTAATTCGGCATTGTGCCTTTTGTATTAAATTTGGATGCAATTTCTGTGTTTCATCGTCAATAGGAATGTCCAAGGGATACAGTGAACCTGAAGTGTAGCATCGGAATCTAAAACTGGACTCACAGGAGAGGTTCAAATCTTAGAGAGTTAGAGTGTCAGTCCTCGTGTACTTAAGTCGGCATTGTGCCGTATGAATTTAATTATGATGCAATTTCTGTGATTCATCGTCAATAAGAAGGTGCAAGGTATGCAGCAAACCTGAAATGAAGCATCGGAATCTAAAACTGGACTCACAGGAGAGGTTGAAATCATAGAAAGTGAGACTGTCAGCCCTCTTGTACTTAAGTCGGCATTGGGCCTTTTGTATTTAATTCCGATGCAATTTTTGTGTTTCATCGTCAATAAGACGGTGCAAGGTATACAGTAAACCTGAAGTGAAGCATCGTAATCTAAAACTGGACTCACAGGAGAGGTTCAAATCATAGAAAGTGAGACTGTCAGTCCTCTTGTACTTAAGTCGGCATTGGGCCTTTTGTATTATATTCCAATGCAATTTCTGTGTTTCATCGTCAATAAGAAGGTGCAAGGTACACAGTAAACCTGAAGTGAAGCATCGGAATCTAAAACTGGACTCACAGGAGAGGTTCAAATCATAGAAAGAGAGAGTGACAGTCCTCTTTTACTTAAGTCGGCATTGTGACTTTTGTATTAAATTCGGATGCAATTTCTGTGTTTCATCGGCAATAAGAAGGTCCAAGGGATACGGTAAACCTGAAGTGAAGCTTCGGAATCTGAAACTGGACTCACAGGAGGGGTTCAAATCATAGATAGTTAGAGTGTCAGTCCTCTTATACTTAAGTCGCCATTGTGTCGTTTGAATTTAATTCCGATGCAATTTCTGTGTTTCCTCATCAATAAGAAGGTGCAAGGGATACTGTAAACCTGAAGTGAAGCATCGGAATCTAAAACTGGACTCACAGGAGAGGTTCAAATCACAGAGAGTTAGAGTGTCAGTCCTCTTGTACTTATGTCGGCATTGTGCCTTTTGAATTTAATTCCGATGCAATTTCTGTGTTTCATCGTCAATAAGAAGGTGCAACGTATACACTAAACCTGAAGTGAAGCATCGGAATCTAATACTGGACTCACAGGAGAGGTTCAAATCATAGAAAACGAGAGTGTCAGTCCTCTTGTACTTAAGTCGGCATTGTGCCTTTTTACTAAATTCGGATGCAATTTCTGTGTTTCATCGTCAATAAGAAGGTACAAGGGATACAGTAAACCCGAAGTGAAGCATCGGAATCTAAAACTGGACTCACAGGATAGGTTCATATCATAGAAAGTGAGAGTGACAGGCCTCTTTTACTTCAGTCGGCGGTGTGCCTTTAGTATTAAATTCAGATGAAATTTCTGTGTTTCATCGTCAATAAGAAGGTCCAAGGGATACAGTAAACCTGAAGTGAAGCATCGGTATCTAAAACTGGACTCACAGGAGCGGTTCAAATCATAGATAGTTAGAGTGTCAGTCCTCTTGTACTTGAGTCGGCATTGTGTCTTTTGAATTTAATTCCGATGCAATTTCTGTGTTTCATCGTCAATAAGAAGGTGCAAGGAATACAGTAAACCAGAAGTGAAGCATCGGAATCTAAAACTCGACTCACAGGAGAGGTTAAAATCATAGAGATTTAGAATGGCAGCCCTCTTGTACTTAAGTCGGCATTGTTCCTTTTGATTTTAATTCCGATGCAAGTTATGTGTTTCATCGTCAATAAGAAGGTGCAAGGTATACAGTAAACCTAAAGAGAAGCATCGGAATCTAAAACTGGACTCACAGGAGAGGTTCAAATCATAGAAAGAGAGAGTGTCAGACCTCTTTTACTTAAGTCGGCATTGTGCCTTTTGTATTAATTTCGGATGCAATTTCTGTATATCATCGTCAATAAGAAGGTCCAAGGGATACAGTAAACCTGAAGTGAAGCATCGGAATCTAAAAGTGGACTCACAGGAGAGGTTCAAATCATAGAAAGTGAGAGTGTTAGTCCTCTTGTACTTAAGACCGCATTGTGCCTTTTGTATTAAATTCCGATGCAATTTCTGTGTTTCTTCGTCAATAA
The DNA here is from genome assembly GCF_021461395.2 of Schistocerca americana. Classification (NCBI taxonomy): domain Eukaryota; kingdom Metazoa; phylum Arthropoda; class Insecta; order Orthoptera; family Acrididae; genus Schistocerca; species Schistocerca americana. The sequence continues at coordinate 16,575,804 of NC_060126.1, forward strand.
GAGGGTGCAAGGTATACAGTAAACCTGAAGTGAAGCATCGGAATCTAAAACTGGACTCACAGGAGAGGTTCAAATCAAAGAAAGAGAGAGTGTCAGTCCTCTTTTACTTAAGTCGGCATTGTGCCTTTTGTAATAAATTCGGATGCAATTTCTGTATTTCATCGTCAATGAGAAGGTCCAAGGGATACAGTAAACCTGAAGTGAAGCGTCGGAATTTAAAACTGCACACACAGGAGAGGATCAAATCATAGAAAGTGAGAGTGTCAGTCCCCCTTTCCTTAAGTCGGCATTGTGCCTTTTGTATTAAATTCAGATGCAAATTCTGTGTTTCATCGCCAATAAGAGGGTCTAAGGGATACAGTAAACCGGAAGTGAAGCATCGGAATCTAAAACTGGACTCACAGGAGAGGTTTATGACATAGAAAGTGAGAGTGTCAGTCCTCATGTATTAAGTCGGCATTGTGCCTTTTGTATTAAATTCGGATGCAATTTCTGTGTTTCTTCGTCAATAAAAGGGTGCAAGGGATACAGTAAACCAGAAGTGAAGCATCGGAACCTAAAATTAGACTCACAGGAGGGGTTCAAATCATAGATAGTTAGAGTGTCAGTCCTCTTATACTTAAGTCGCCATTGTGTCGTTTGAATTTAATTCCGATGCTATTTCTGTGTTTCCTCATCAATAAGAAGATGCAAGGTACACTGTAAACCTGAAGTGAAGCATCGGAATCTAAAACTGGACTCACAGGAGAGGTTCAAATCACAGAGAGTTAGAGTGTCAGTCCTCTTGTACTTACGTCGGCATTGTGCCTTTTGAATTTAATTCCGATGCAATTTCTGTGTTTCATCGTCAACAAGAAGGTGCAGGGTATACATTAAACCTGAAGTGAAGCATCGGAATCTGAAACTGGACTCACAGGAGAGGTTCAAATCATAGAAAGAGAAAGTGTCAGTCCTCTTTTACTTAAGTCGGCATTGTGCCTTTTGTATTAATTTCGGATGCAATTTCTGTATTTCATGGTCAATAAGATATTCCAAGGGATACAGTAAACCTGAAGTGAAGCATCGGAATCTAAATTTGGACTCACAGGAGAGGTTCAAATCATAGAAAGTGAGAGTGTTAGTCCTCTTGTACTTAAGACGGCATTGTGCCTTTTGTATTAAATTCCGATGCAATTTCTGTGTTTCTTCGTCAATAAGAAGGTGCAAGGTATACAGTAAACCTGAATTGAAGCACCGGAATCTGGAACTGTACTCGCGGGCGAGGTTCAAATCATAGAAAGTGAGAGCGTCAGTCCTCCTTTCCTTAATTCGGCATTGTGCCTTTTGTATTAAATTGGGATGCAAATTCTGTGTTTCATCGCCAATAAGAGGGTCCAAGGGATACTGTAAACCAGAAGTGAAGCATTGGAATCTAAAACTGGACTCACCGTAGAGGTTTATATCATAGAAGTGAGAGTGTCAGTCCTCATGTACGTAAGTCGGCATTGTGCCTTTTGTATTAAATTCGGATGCAATTTCTGTGTTTCATCGTCAATAGGAAGGTCCAAGGGATACAGTAAACCTGAAACGAAGCATCGGAATCTAAAACTGGACTCACAGGAGCGGTTCAAATGACAGAAAGTTAGATTGTCAGTCCTTTTGTACTTAAGTCGGCATTGTGCCTTTTTATTAAATTCGGATGCAATTTCTGTGTTTCATCGTCAATAAGAAGGTCCAAGGGATACACTAAACCTGAAGTGAAGCATCGGAATCTAAAACTAGACTCACACGAGGGGTTCAAATCATAGATAGTTAGAGAGTCAGTCCTCTTACACTTGAGTCGACATTATGTCGTTTGAATTTAATTCCGATGCAATTTCTGTGTTTCATCGTCAATAAGAAGGTGCAAGGTATACAGTAAACCTGAAGTGAAGCATCGGAATCTAAAACTGGACTTACAGGAGAGGTTCAAATCACAGAGAGTTAGAGTGTCAGTCCTCTTGTACTTGAGTCGGCATTGTGCCTTCTGAATTTAATTCCGATGCAATTTCTGTGTTTCATCGTCAATAAGAAGGTGCAAGGTAAACAGTAAACATGAAGTGAAGCATCGTAATCTAAAACTGGACTCACAGGAGAGGTTCAAATCATAGAAAGAGAGAGTGTCAGTCCTCTTTTACTTAAGTCGGCATTGTGCCTTTTGAATTGAATTCGGATGCAATATCTGTATTTCTTCGCCAATAAGAAGGTTCAAGGGATACAGTAATCGTGAAGTGAAGCAACGGAATCTAAAACTGGACTCACAGGAGAGGTTTAAATCATAGAAAGTGAGAGTGTCAGTCCTCATGTACTTAAGACGGCATTGTGCCTTTTGTATTAAATTCGGATGCAATATCTGTGTTACATCGTCAATGGAAGGTCCATGGGATACAGTAAACCTGAAACGAAGCATCGGAATCTAAAACTGGACTCACAGGAGGGGTTCAAATCACAGAAAGTTAGAGTGAAAGCCCTCTTGTACTTAAGTCGGCATTGTGCCTTTTGAATTAAATTCCGATGCAATTTCTGTGTTTCATCGTCAATAAGAAGGTGCAAGGTATACAGTAAACCAGAAGTGAAGCATCGGAATCTAACACTCGACTCACAGGAGAGATTCAAATCATAGAGATTTAGAATGGCAGTCCTCTTGTACTTAAGTCGGCATTGTTCCTTTTGATTTTAATTCCGATGCAATTTCTGTGTTTCATCGTCAATAAGAAGGTGCAAGGTATACATTAAACCTGAAGTGAAGCATCGGAATCTGAAACTGGACTCACAGGAGAGGTTCAAATCAAAGATAGTTAGAGTGTCAGTCCACTTGTACTTAAGTCGGCATTGTGCCTTTGAATTTAATTCCGATGCAATTTCTGTGTTTCATCGTCAATAAGAAGGTGCAAGGTATACATTAAACCTGAAGTGAAGCATCGGAATCTGAAACTGGACTCACAGGAGAGGTTCAAATCAATGATAGTTAGAGTGTCAGTCCACTTGTACTTAAGTCGGCATTGTGCCTTTGAATTTAATTCCGATGCAATTTCCGTGTTTCATCGTCAATAAGATGGTGCAAGGGATACAGTAAACCTGAAGTGAAGCATCGGTATCTAAAACTGGACTCACAGGAGAGGTTCAAATCATAGAAAGAGAGAGTGACAGTCCTCTTGTACTTAAGTCGGCATTCTGCCTTTTTACTAAATTCGGATGCAATTTCTGTGTTTCATCGTCAATAAGAAGGTCCAAGGGATACATTAAACCTGAAGTGAAGCATCGGAATCTGAAACTGGACTCACAGGAGAGGTTCAAATCAATGATAGTTAGAGTGTCAGTCCACTTGTACTTAAGTCGGCATTGTGCCTTTGAATTTAATTCCGATGCAATTTCTGTGTTTCATCGTCAATAAGATGGTGCAAGGTATACTGTAAACCTGAAGTGAAGCATCGGAATCTAAAACTGGACTCACAGGAGAGGTTCAAATCACAGAGAGTTAGAGTGTCAGTCCTCTTGTACTTATGTCGGCATTGTGCCTTTTGAATTTAATTCCGATGCAATTTCTGTGTTTCATCGTCAATAAGAAGGTGCAAGGTATACAGTAAACCTGAAGTGAAGCATCGGAATCTAATACTGGACTCACAGGAGAGGTTCAAATCATAGAGATTTAGAATGGCAGTCCTCTTGTACTTAAGTCGACATTGTTCCTTTTGATTTTAATTCCGATGCAATTTCTGTGTTTCATCGTCAATAAGAAGGAGCAAGGTATACATTAAACCTGAAGTGAAGCATCGGAATCTAAAACTGGACTCACAGGAGAGGTTCAAATCATAGATAGTTAGAGTGTTAGTCCACTTGTACTTAAGTCGGCATTGTGACTTTTGAATTTAATTCCGATCCAATTTCTGTGTTTCATCGTCAATAAGATGGTGCAAGGTATACAGTAAACATGAAGTGAAGCATCGGAATTTAAAACTGGACTCATAGGCGAGGTTCAAATCATAGAAAGAGAGAGTGTCAGTCCTCTTGTACTTAAGTCGGCATTGGGCCTTTTGTATTATATTCCGATGCAATTTCTGTGTTTCATCGTCAATAAGAAGGTGCAAGGTATACAGTAAACCTGAAGTGAAGCATCGGAATCTAAGACTGGACTCACAGGAGAGGTTCAAATCACAGAGAGTTAGAGTGTCAGTCCTCTTGTACTTATGTCGGCATTGTGCCCTTTGAATTTAATTCCGTTGCAATTTCTGTGTTTCATCGTCAATAAGAAGGTGCAACGTATACAGTAAACCTGAAGTGAAGCATCGGAATCTAATACTGGACTCACAGGAGAGGTTCAAATCATAGAAAACGAGAGTGTCAGTCCTCTTGTACTTAAGTCGACATTGTGCCTTTTTACTAAATTCGGATGCAATTTCTGTGTTTCAGCGTCAATAAGAAGGTCCAAGGGATACAGTAAACCTGAAGGGAAGCATCGGAATCTAAAACTGGACTCACAGGAGGGGTTCAAATCATAGATAGCTAGAGTGTCAGTCCTCTTAAACTTAAGTCGCCATTGTGTCGTTTGAATATAGTTCCGATGCAATTTCTGTGTTTCCTTATCAATAAGAAAGTGCAAGGTATACTGTAAACCTGAAGTGAAGCATCGGAATCTAAAACTGGACTCACAGGAGAGGTTCAAATCATAGAAAGAGAGAGTGTCAGTGCTCTTTTACTTAAGTCGGCATTGTGCCTTTTGTAATAAATTCGGATGCAATTTCTGTATTTCATCGTGAATAAGAAGGTCCGAGGGACACAGTAAACCTGAAGTGAAGCGTCAGAATCTAAAACTGGACTCACAGGATAGGTTCATATCATAGAAAGTGAGAGTGACAGGCCTCTTGTACTTAAGACCTCATTGTGCCTTTTGTATTAAAATTCCGATGCATTTTCTGTGTTTCTTCGTCAATACGAAGGTGCAAGGTATAAAGTAAACCTGAATTGAAGCACCGGAATCTCAAACTGTACTCACAGGCCAGGTTCAAATCATAGAAAGTGAGAGTGTAAGTCCTCCTTTCCTTAATTCGGCATTGTGCCTTTTGTATTAAATTCGGATGCAAATTCTGTGTTTCATCGTCAATAAGAAGGTGCAAGGTATACAGTAAAACTTGAAGTGAAGCATCGGAATCTAAAACTGGACTCACAGGAGAGGTTCAAATCTTAGAAAGTTAGAGGGTCAGTCCTCTTGTACTTAAGTCGGCTTCGTGCCTTTTGAATTTAATTCCGATGCAATTTCTGTGTTTCATCGTCAATAAGAAATTCCAAGGGATACAGTAAACCTGAAGTGAAGCATCGGAATCTAAAACTGGAATCACAGGAGAGGTTCAAATCATAGAAAGTGAGAGTGTCAGGCCTCTTGTACTTAAGTCGGCATTGTGCCTTTTGAATTTAATTCCGATGCAATTTCTGTGTTTCATCGTCAATACGAAGGTGCGGGGTATACAGCAAATCTTAAGTGAAGCATCGGAATCTAAAACTGGACTCACAGAAGGGGGTTCAAACCATAGAAAACGAGAGTGTCAGTCCTCTTGTACTTAAGTCGGCATTGTGCCTTTTTATTAAATTCCGATGCAATTTCTGTGTTTCATCGTCAATAAGAAGGTCCAAGGCATACAGTAAACCTGAAGTGAAGCATCGGAATCTAAAACTGGACTTACAGGAGGGATTCAAATCATAGATAGTTAGAGTGTCAGTCCACTTATACTTAAGTCGCCATTGTGTCGTTTGAATATAATTCCGATGCAATTTCTGTGTTTCATCGTCAATAAGAAGGTGCAAGGTATGCAGCAAACCTGAAGTGAAGCATCGGAATCTAAAACTGGACTCACAGGAGAGGTTCAAATCATAGAAAACGAGAGTGTCAGTCCTCTTATACTTAAGTCGGCATTGTGCCTTTTTATTAAATTCGGATGCAATTTCTGTGTTTCATCGTCAATAGGAAGGTCCAAGGGATACAGTAAACCTGAAGTGAAGCTTCGGAATCTAAAATTGGACTCACAGGAGGGGTTCAAATCGTAGATAGTTAGAGTGTCAGTCCTCTTATACTTAAGTCGCCATTGTGTCGTTTGAATTTAATTCCGATGCAATTTCTGTGTTTCCTCATCAATGAGAAGATGCAAGGTATACTGTAAACCTGAAGTGAAGCATCGGAATCTAAAACTGGACTCACAGGAGAGGTTCAAATCACAGAGAGTTACAGTGTCAGTCCTCTATTACTTATGTCGGCATTGTGCCTTTTGAATTTAATTCCGATGCAATTCCTGTGTTTCATCGTCAATAAGAAGGTGCAGGGTATACAGTAAACCTGAAGTGAAGCATCGGAATCTAAAACTGGACTCACAGGAGAGGTTCAAATCATAGAAAGAGAGAGTGTCAGTCCTCTTTTACTTAAGTCGGCATTGTGCCTTTTGTATTAATTTCGGATGCAATTTCTGTATTTCATCGTCAATAAGAAGGTCCAAGGGATACAGTAAACCTGAAGTGAAGCATCGGAATCTAAAATTGGACTCACAGGAGAGGTTCAAATCATAGAAAGTGAGAGTGTTAGTCCTCTTGTACTTAAGACGGCATTGTGCCTTTTGTATTAAATTCCGATGCAATTTCTGTGCTTCTTCGTCAATAAGAAGGTGCAAGGTATACAGTAAACCTGAATTGAAGCTACGGAATCTGAAACTGTAATCACAGGAGAGGTTCAAATCATAGAAAGTGAGAGTGTCAGTCCTCCTTTCCTTAATTCGGCATTGTGCCTTTTGTATTAAATTCGGATGCAAATTCTGTGTTTCATCGCCAATAAGAGGGTCCAAGGGATACAGTAAACCAGAAGTGAAGCATTGGAATCTAAAACTGGACTCACTGGAGAGGTTTCTATCATAGAAAGTGAGAGTGTCAGTCCTCATGTACGTAAGTCGGCATTGTGCCTTTTGTATTAAATTCGGATGCAATTTCTGTGTTTCATCGTCAATAGGAAGGTCCAAGGGATACAGTAAACCTGAAACGAAGCATCGGAATCTAAAAGTGGACTCACAGGAGCGGTTCAAATCACAGAAAGTTAGATTGTCAATCCTCTTGTACTTAAGTCGGCATTGTGCTTTTTATTAAATTCGGATGCAATTTCTGTGTTTCATCGTCAATAAGAAATTCCAAGGGATACAGTAAACCTGAAGTGAAGCATCGGAATTTAAAACTGGAATCACAGGAGAGGTTCAAATCATAGAAAGTGAGAGTGTCAGTCCTCTTGTACGTAAGTCGGCTTTGTGCCTTTTGTGTTAAATTCCGATGCAGTTTCTGTGTTTCATCGTCAATAAGAAGGTGCAAGGTATACAGTAAACCTGTAGTGAAGCGTCGGAATCTAAAACTGGACTCACAGGATAGGTTCATATCATAGACAGAGAGAGTGACAGGCCTCTTTTATTTAAGTCGGCATTGTGCCTTTTGTATAAATTTGAATGAAATTTCTGTGTTTCATCGTCAATAAGAAGGTCCAAGGGATACAGTAAACCTGAAGTAAAGCATCGGAATCTAAAACTGGACTCACAGGAGAGGTTCATATCATAGATAGTTAGAGTGTCAGTCCTCTTGTACTTAAGTCGGCATTGTGTCTTTTGAATTTAATTCTGATGCAATTTCTGTGTTTCATCGTCAATAAGAAGGTGCAAGGTATACAGTAAACCAGAAGTGAAGCATCGGAATCTAAAACTCGACTCACAGGAGAGGTTCAAATCATAGAAAGAGAGAGTGTCAGTCCTCTTTTACTTAAGTCAGCATTGTGCCTTTTGTATTGATTTCGGATGCAATTTCTGTATTTCATCGTCAATAAGAAGGTCCAAGGCATACAGTAAACCTGAAGTGAAGCATCGGAATCTAAAATTTGACTCACAGGAGAGGTTCCAATCATAGAAAGTTAGAGTGAAAGTCCTCTTGTACTTAAGTCGGCATTGTGCCTTTTGAATGTAATTCCGATGCAATTTCTGTGTTTCATTGTCAATACGAAGGTGCGGGGTATACAGCAAATCTTAAGTGAAGCATCGGAATCTAAAACTGGACTCACAGGAGAGGTTCAAACCATAGAAAACGAGTGTCAGTCCTCTTTTACTTAATTCGGCGTTGTGCCTTTTGTAATCAATTCGGATGCTATTTCTGTATTTCATCGTCAATAGGAATGTCCAAGGGATACAGTAAACCTGAAGTGAAGCGTCGGCATTTAAAACTGCACTCACAGGAGAGGATCAAATCATAGAAAGTGAGAGTGTCTGTCCCCCTTTCCTTAAGTCGGCATTGTGGCTTTTGTATTAAATTCGGATGCAATTTCTGTGTTTTATCGTCAATAGGAATGTCCAAGGGATACAGTAAACCTGAAGTGTCGCATCGGAATCTAAAATTGGACTCACAGGAGAGGTTCAAATCATAGAAAGTTAGAGTGTCAGTCCTCTTGTACTAAGGTCGGCATTGTGCCGTTTGAATTTAATTATGATACAATTTCTGTGATTCATCGTCAATAAGAAGGTGTAAGGTATGCAGCAAACCTGAAGTGAAGCATCGGAATCTAAAACTGGACTCACAGGAGAGGTTCAAATCATAGAAAGTGAGACTGTCAGTCCTCTAGTACTTAAGTCGGCATTGGGCCTTTTGTATTTAATTCCGATGCAATTTTTGTGTTTCATCGTCAATAAGACGGTGCAAGGTATACAGTAAACCTGAAGTGAAGCATCGTAATCTAAAACTGGACTCACAGGTGAGGTTCAAAACATAGAAAGTGAGACTGTCAGTCCTTTTGTACTTATGTCGGCATTGGGCCTTTTGTATTATATTCCGATGCAATTTCTGTGTTTCATCGTCAATAAGAAGGTGCGAGGTATACAGTAAACCTGAAGTGAAGCATCGAAATCTAAAACTGGACTCACAGGAGAGGTTGAAATCATAGAAAGAGAGAGTGACAGTCCACTTTTACATAAGTCGGCATTGTGACTTTTGTATTAAATTCGGATGCAATTTCTGTGTTTCAGCGTCAATAAGAAGGTCCAAGGGATACAGTAAACCTGAATTGAAGCATCGGAATCTAAAACCGGACTCACAGGAGAGGTTCAAATCATAGAAAGGGAGAGTGTCAGTCCTCTTGTACTTAAGTCGGCATTGTGCCTTTTGTATAATTTGGATGCAATTTCTGTGTTTCATCGTCAATAAGAAGATGCGGGGTATACAGCAAATCTTAAGTGAAGCATCGGAATCTAAAACTGGACTCACAGGAGGGTTCAAATCATAGAAAACGAGAGTGTCAGTCCTCTTGTACTTAAGTCGGCATTGTGCCTTTTTATTAAATTCGGATGCAATTTCTGTGTTTCATCGTCAATAAGCAGGTCCAAAGCATACAGTAAACCTGAAGTGAAGCATCGGAATCTAAAATTAAACTCACAGGAGGGGTTCAAATCATAGATAGTTAGAGTGTCAGTCCTCTTATACTTAAGTCGCCATTGTGTCGTTTGAATTTAATTCCGATGCAATTTCTGTGTTTCCTCAACAATAAGAAGATGCAAGGTATACTGTAAACCTGAAGTGAAGCATCGGAATCTGAAACTGGACTCACAGGAGAGGTTCAAATCATAGAAAGAGAGAGTGTCAGTCCTCTTTTACTTAAGTCGGCATTGTGCCTTTTGTATTAATTTAGGATGCAATTTCTGTATTTCCTCGTCAATAAGAAGGTCCAAGGGATACAGTAAACCTGAAGTGAAGCATCGGAATCTAAAATTGGACTCACAGGAGAGGTTCAAATGGTAGAAAGTGAGAGTGTTAGTCCTCTTGTACTTAAGACGGCATTGTGCCTTTTGTATTAAATTCCGATGCAATTTCTGTGTTTCATCGTCAATAAGAAGGTTCAAGGTATACAGTAAACCAGAAGTGAAGCATCGGAATCTAACACTCGACTCACAGGAGAGGTTCAAATCATAGAGATTTAGATTGGCAGTCCTCTTGTACTTAAGTCGGCATTGTTCCTTTTGAATTTAATTCCGATGCAATTTCTATGTTTCATCGTCAATAAGAAGGTTCAAGGTAAACAGTAAACCTGAAGTGAAGCATCGTAATCTAAAACTGGACTCACAGGAGAGGTTCAAATCATAGAAAGAGAGAGTGTCAGTCCTCTTTTACTTAAGTCGGCATTGTGCCTTTTGTATTGAATTCGGCTGCAATTTCCGTATTCCTTCGTCAATAAGAAGGTTAAAGGGATACAGTAATCCTGAAGTGAAGCAACGGAATCTAAAACTGGACTCACAGGAGAGGTTTAAATCATAGAAAGTGAGAGTGTCAATCCTCATGTACTTAAGACGGCATTGTGCCTTTTGTATTAAATTCGGATGCAATTTCTGTGTTACATCGTCAATAGGAAGGTCCAAGGGATACAGTAAACCTGAAACGAAGCATCGGAATCTAAAACTGGACTCTCAGGAGGGGTTAAAATCATAGAAAGTTAGAGTGAAAGTCCTCTTGTACTCAAGTCGGCATTGTGCCTTTTGAATTTAATTCCGATGCAATTTCTGTGTTTCATCGTCAATAAGAAGGTGCAAGGTATACAGTAAACCAGAAGTGAAGCATCGGAATCTAACACTCGACTCACAGGAGAGGTTCAAATCATAGAGATTTAGAATGGCAGTCCTCTTGTACTTAAGTCGGCATTGTTCCTTTTGATTTTAATTCCGATGCAATTTCTGTGTTTCATCGTCAATAAGAAGGTGCAAGGTATACAGTAAACCTGAAGTGAAGCATCGGAATCTAAAACTGGGCCCACAGGAGAGGTTCAAATCTTAGATAGTTTGAGTGTCAGTCCACTTGTACTTAAGTCGGCATCGTGCCTTTTGAATTTAATTCCGATGCAATTTCTGTGTTTCATCGTCAATAAGATGGTGCAAGGTATACAGTAAACATGAAGTGAAGCATCGGAATCTAAAACTGGACTCATAGGGGAGGTTCAAATCATAGAAAGAGATTGTGTCAGTAATTAATTCGGATGCAATTTCTGTATTTCATCGTCAATAAGAAGCTCCAAGGTATACAGTAAACCGGAAGTGAAGCGTCGGAATCTAAAACTGGACTCACAGGAAAGGTTCATATCATAGAAAGGGAGAGTGAGAGGCCTCTTTTACTTATGTCGGCATTGCTCCTTTTCTATTAAATTCAGATGCAATTTCTGTGTTTCACCGTCAATAAGAAAGTCCAAGGGATACAGTAAACCTGAATCGAAGCATCGGAATCTAAAACCGGACTCACAGGAGAGGTTCAAATCATAGAAAGGGAGAGTGTCAGTCCTCTTGTACTTAAGTCGGCATTGTGCCTTTTGTATTAAATTCGGATGCTATTTCTGTGTTTCATCGTCAATAAGAAGATGCGGGGTATACAGCAAATCTTAAGTGAAGCATCGGAATCTAAAACTGGACTCACAGGAGGGTTCAAATCATAGAAAACGAGAGTGTCAGTCCTCTTGTACTTAAGTCGGCATTGTGCCTTTTTATTAAATTCGGATGCAATTTCTGTGTTTCATCGTCAATAAGCAGGTCCAAGGGATACAGTAAACCTGAAGTTAAGCATCGGAATCTAAAATTGGACTCACAGGAGGGGTTCAAATCATAGATAGTTAGAGTGTCAGTCCTCTTATACTTAAGTCGCCATTGTGTCGTTTGAATTTAATTCCGATGCAATTTCTGTGTTTCCTCATCAATAAGAAGATGCAAGGTATACTGTAAACCTGAAGTGAAGCATCGGAATCTAAAACTGGACTCACAGGAGAGGTTCAAATCATAGAAAGAGTGAGTGTCAGTCCTCATTTACTTAAGTCGGCATTGTGCCTTTTGTATTAATTTCGGATGCAATTTCTGTATTTCATCGTCAACAAGAAGGTCCAAGGGATACAGTAAACCTGAAGTGAAGCATCGGAATCTAAAATTGGACTCACAGGAGAGGTTCTAATAATAGAAAGTGAGAGTGTTAGTCCTCTTGTACTTAAGACGGCATTGTGCCTTTTGTTTTAAATTCCGATGCAATTTCTGTTTTTCATCGTCAATAAGAAGGTCCAAGGGATACAGTAAACCTGAATTGAAGCATCGGAATCTAAAACCGGACTCACAGGAGAGGTTTAAATCATAGAAAGGGAGAGTGTCAGTCCTCTTGTACTGAAGTCGGCATTGTGTCTTTTGAATTTAATTCTGATGCAATTTCTGTGTTTCATCGTCAATAAGAAGGTGCAAGGTATACAGTAAACCAGAAGTGAAGCATCGGAACCTAAAACTCGACTCACAGGAGAGGTTCAAATCATAGAAGTTTAGAGTGGCAGTCCTCTTGTACTTAAGTCGGCATTGTTCCTTTTGAATTTAATTCCGATGCAATTTCTGTGTTTCATCGTCAATAAGAAGGTTCATGGTAAACAGTAAACCTGAAGTGAAGCATCGTAATCTAAAACTGGACTCACAGGAGAGGTTCAAATCATAGAAAGAGAGAGTTTCAGTCCTCTTTTACTTAAGTCGGCATTGTGCCTTTTGTATTGAATTCGGATGCAATTTCTGTATTTCTTCGTCAGTAAGAAGGTTCAAGGGATACAGTAATCCTGAAGTGAAGCAACGGAATCTAAAACTGGACTCACAGGAGAGGTTTAAATCGTAGAAAGTGAGAGTGTCGGTCCTCATGTACTTAAGACGGCATTGTGCCTTTTGTATTAAATTCGGATGCAATTTCTGTGTTACATCGTCAATAGGAAGGTCCAAGGGATAGAGTAAACCTGAATTGAAGCATCGGAATCTAAAACCGGACTCACAGGAGAGGTTCAAATCATAGAAAGGGAGAGTGTCAGTCCTCTTGTACTTAAGTCGGCATTGTGTCTTTTGAATTTAATTCTGATGCAATTTCTGTGTTTCATCGTCAATAAGAAGGTGCAAGGTATACAGTAAACCAGAAGTGAAGCATCGGAACCTAAAACTCGACTCACAGGAGAGGTTCAAATCATAGAGTTTTAGAATGGCAGTCCTCTTGTTCTTAAGTCAGCATTGTTCCTTTTGATTTTAATTCCGATGCAATTTCTGTGTTTCATCGTCAATAAGAAGGTGCAAGGTATACAGTTAACCTGAAGTGAAGCATCGGAATCTAAAACTGGACTCACAGGAGAGGTTCAAATCATAGAAAGTTTGAGTGTCAGTCCTCTTGTACTTAAGTCGGCATTGTGCCGTTTGAATTTAATTATGATGCAATTTCTGTGATTCATCGTCAATAAGAAGGTGCAAGGTATGCAGCAAACCTGAAGTGAAGCATCGTAATCTAAAACTGGACTCACAGGAGAGGTTCGAATCATAGAAAGTGATACTGTCAGTCCTCTTGTACTTAAGTCGGCATTGGGCCTTTTGTATTATATTCCGATGCAATTTCTGTGTTTCATCGTCAATAAGATAGTGCGAGGTATACAGTAAACCTGAAGTGAAGCATCGGAACCTAACACTCGACTCACAGGAGAGGTTCAAATCATAGAGTTTTAGAATGGCAGTCCTCTTGTACTTAAGTCGGCATTGTTCCTTTTGATTTTAATTCCGATGCAATTACTGTGTTTCATCGTCAATAAGAAGGGGCAAGGTATACAGTAAACCTTAAGTGAAGCATCGGAATGTAAAACTGGACTCACAGGAGAGGTTCAAATCACAGTAAGAGAGAGTGACAGTCCACTTTTACATAAGTCAGCATTGTGCCGTTTGTAATAAATTCGGAAGCAATTTCTGTGTTACATCGTCAATAAGATGGTGCAAGGTATACAGTAAACATGAAGTGAAGCATCGGAATCTAAAACTGGACTCACAGGAGGGTTCAAATCATAGAAAGTTAGAGTGAAAGTCCTCTTGTACTTAAGTCGGCATTGTGCCTTTTGAATTTAATTCCGATGCAATTTCTGTGTTTCATCGTCAATAAGAAGGTGCAAGGTATACAGTAAACCAGAAGTGAAGCATCGGAATCTAACACTCGACTCACAGGAGAGGTTCAAATCATAGAGATTTAGAATGGCAGTCCTCTTGTACTTAAGTCGGCATTGTTCCTTTTGATTTTAATTCCGATGCAATTTCTGTGTTTCATCGTCAATAAGAAGGTGCAAGGTATACAGTAAACCTGAAGTGAAGCATCGGAATCTAAAACTGGGCCCACAGGAGAGGTTCAAATCTTAGATAGTTTGAGTGTCAGTCCACTTGTACTTAAGTCGGCATCGTGCCTTTTGAATTTAATTCCGATGCAATTTCTGTGTTTCATCGTCAATAAGATGGTGCAAGGTATACAGTAAACATGAAGTGAAGCATCGGAATCTAAAACTGGACTCATAGGGGAGGTTCAAATCATAGAAAGAGATTGTGTCAGTAATTAATTCGGATGCAATTTCTGTATTTCATCGTCAATAAGAAGCTCCAAGGTATACAGTAAACCGGAAGTGAAGCGTCGGAATCTAAAACTGGACTCACAGGAAAGGTTCATATCATAGAAAGGGAGAGTGAGAGGCCTCTTTTACTTATGTCGGCATTGCTCCTTTTGTATTAAATTCAGATGCAATTTCTGTGTTTCACCGTCAATAAGAAAGTCCAAGGGATACAGTAAACCTGAATCGAAGCATCGGAATCTAAAACCGGACTCACAGGAGAGGTTCAAATCATAGAAAGGGAGAGTGTCAGTCCTCTTGTACTTAAGTCGGCATTGTGCCTTTTGTATTAAATACGGATGCTATTTCTGTGTTTCATCGTCAATAAGAAGATGCGGGGTATACAGCAAATCTTAAGTGAAGCATCGGAATCTAAAACTGGACTCACAGGAGGGTTCAAATCATAGAAAACGAGAGTGTCAGTCCTCTTGTACTTAAGTCGGCATTGTGCCTTTTTATTAAATTCGGATGCAATTTCTGTGTTTCATCGTCAATAAGCAGGTCCAAGGGATACAGTAAACCTGAAGTTAAGCATCGGAATCTAAAATTGGACTCACAGGAGGGGTTCAAATCATAGATAGTTAGAGTGTCAGTCCTCTTATACTTAAGTCGCCATTGTGTCGTTTGAATTTAATTCCGATGCAATTTCTGTGTTTCCTCATCAATAAGAAGATGCAAGGTATACTGTAAACCTGAAGTGAAGCATCGGAATCTAAAACTGGACTCACAGGAGAGGTTCAAATCATAGAAAGAGTGAGTGTCAGTCCTCATTTACTTAAGTCGGCATTGTGCCTTTTGTATTAATTTCGGATGCAATTTCTGTATTTCATCGTCAACAAGAAGGTCCAAGGGATACAGTAAACCTGAAGTGAAGCATCGGAATCTAAAATTGGACTCACAGGAGAGGTTCTAATAATAGAAAGTGAGAGTGTTAGTCCTCTTGTACTTAAGACGGCATTGTGCCTTTTGTTTTAAATTCCGATGCAATTTCTGTTTTTCATCGACAATAAGAAGGTCCAAGGGATACAGTAAACCTGAATTGAAGCATCGGAATCTAAAACCTGACTCACAGGAGAGGTTTAAATCATAGAAAGGGAGAGTGTCAGTCCTCTTGTACTGAAGTCGGCATTGTGTCTTTTGAATTTAATTCTGATGCAATTTCTGTGTTTCATCGTCAATAAGAAGGTGCAAGGTATACAGTAAACCAGAAGTGAAGCATCGGAACCTAAAACTCGACTCACAGGAGAGGTTCAAATCATAGAGTTTTAGAATGGCAGTCCTCTTGTTCTTAAGTCAGCATTGTTCCTTTTGATTTTAATTCCGATGCAATTTCTGTGTTTCATCGTCAATAAGAAGGTGCAAGGTATACAGTTAACCTGAAGTGAAGCATCGGAATCTAAAACTGGACTCACAGGAGAGGTTCAAATCATAGAAAGTTTGAGTGTCAGTCCTCTTGTACTTAAGTCGGCATTGTGCCGTTTGAATTTAATTATGATGCAATTTCTGTGATTCATCGTCAATAAGAAGGTGCAAGGTATGCAGCAAACCTGAAGTGAAGCATCGTAATCTAAAACTGGACTCACAGGAGAGGTTCGAATCATAGAAAGTGATACTGTCAGTCCTCTTGTACTTAAGTCGGCATTGGGCCTTTTGTATTATATTCCGATGCAATTTCTGTGTTTCATCGTCAATAAGATAGTGCGAGGTATACAGTAAACCTGAAGTGAAGCATCGGAACCTAACACTCGACTCACAGGAGAGGTTCAAATCATAGAGTTTTAGAATGGCAGTCCTCTTGTACTTAAGTCGGCATTGTTCCTTTTGATTTTAATTCCGATGCAATTACTGTGTTTCATCGTCAATAAGAAGGGGCAAGGTATACAGTAAACCTTAAGTGAAGCATCGGAATGTAAAACTGGACTCACAGGAGAGGTTCAAATCACAGTAAGAGAGAGTGACAGTCCACTTTTACATAAGTCAGCATTGTGCCGTTTGTAATAAATTCGGAAGCAATTTCTGTGTTACATCGTCAATAGGAAGGTGCAAGGGATAGAGTAAACCTGAAACGAAGCATCGGAATCTAAAACTGGACTCACAGGAGGGTTCAAATCATAGAAAGTTAGAGTGAAAGTCCTCTTGTACTTAAGTCGGCATTGTGCCTTTTGAATTTAATTCCGATGCAATTTCTGTGTTTCATCGTCAATAAGAAGGTGCAAGGTATACAGTAAACCAGAAGTGAAGCATCGGAATCTAACACTCGACTCACAGGAGAGGTTCAAATCATAGAGTTTTAGAATGGCAGTCCTCTTGTACTTAAGTCGGCATTGTTCCTTTTGATTTTAATTCCGATGCAATTTCTGTGTTTCATCGTCAATAAGAAGGGGCAAGGTATACAGTAAACCTTAAGTGAAGCATCGGAATGTAAAACTGGACTCACAGGAGAGGTTCAAATCACAGATAGTTTGAGGGTCAGTCCACTTGTACTTAAGTCGGCATTGTGCCTTTTGAATTTAATTCCGATGCAATTTCTGTGTTTCATCGTCAATAAGATGGTGCAAGGTATACAGTAAACATGAAGTGAAGCATCGGAATCTAAAACGGGACTCATAGGGGGGGTTCAAATCATAGAAAGAGAGAGTGTCAGTAATAAATTGGGATGCAAGATCTGTATTTCATCGTCAATAAGAAGGTCCAAGGGATACAGTAAACCTGAAGTGAAGCATCGGAATCTAAAACTGGACTCACAGGAGAGGTTCAAATCATAGAGATTTAGAGTGGCAGTCCTCTTGTACTTAAGTCGGCATTGTTCCTTTTGAATTTAATTCCGATGCAATTTCTGTGTTTCATCGTCAATAAGAAGGTGCAAGGTATACAGTAAACCTGAAGTGAAGCATCGGAATCGAAAACTGGACTCACAGGAGATGTTGAAATCATAGAAAGTGAGAGTGTCATTCCTCATGTACCTAAGTCGGCATTGTGCCTTTTGTATTAAATTCGGATGCAATTTCTGTGTTTCATCGTCAATAAGAAGGTCCAAGGGATGCAGTAATCCTGAAGTGAAGCATCGGAATCTAAAACTGGACCCACAGGAGAGGTTCAAATCATAGATAGTGAGAGTGTCAGTCCTTTAGTACTTAAGTCGGCATTTTGCCTGTTGTATTCATTTCGGATGCAATTTCTGTGTTTCATCGTGAATAAGAAGGTGCAAGGTATACAGTAAAACTTGAAGTGAAGCATCGGAATCTAAAACTGGACTCACAGGAGAGGTTCAAATCTTAGAAAGTTAGAGTGTCAGACCTCTTGTACTGAAGTCGGCTTCGTGCCTTCTGAATTTAATTCCGATGCAATTTCTGTGTTTAATCGTCAATAAGAAATTCCAAGGGATACAGTATACCTGAAGTGAAGCATCGGAATCTAAAACTGGAATCACAGGAGAGGTTCAAATCATAGAAAGTGAGAGTGTCAGTCCTCTTGTACTTAAGTCGGCATTGTGCCTTTTGAATTTAATTCTGATGTAATTTCTGTGTTTCATCGTCAATACGAAGGTGCGGGGTATACAGCAAATCTTAAGTGAAGCATCGGAATCTAAAACTGGACTCACAGGAGAGGTTCAAACCATAGAAAACGAGAGTGTCAGTCCTCTTGTACTTAAGTCGGCATTGTGCCTTTTTATTAAATTCGGGTGCAATTTCTGTGTTTCATCGTCAATAAGAAGGTCCAAGGTATACAGTAAACCTGAAGTGAAGCATCGGAATCTAAAACTGGACTTACAGGAGGGGTTCAAATCATAGATAGTTAGAGTGTCAGTCCTCTTATACTTAAGTCGCCATTGTGTAGTTTGAATGTAATTCCGATGCAATTTCTGTGTTTCATCGTCAATAAGAAGGTGCAAGGTATACAGTAAACCTGAAGCGAAGCATCGGAATCTAAAACTGGACTCACAGGAGAGGTTCAAATCATAGAAAGAGAGAGTGTCAGTCCTCTTTTACTTATGTCGGCATTGTGCCTTTTGTATTAAATTCGGATGCAATTTCTGTGTTTCATCGTCAATAGGAAGGTCCAAGGGATACAGTAAACCTGAAACGAAGCAACGGAATCTAAAACTGGACTCACAGGAGCGGTTCAAATCACAGAAAGTTAGATTGTCAGTCCTCTTGTACTTAAGTCGTCATTGTGCCTTTTTATTAAATTCGGATACAATTTCTGTGTTTCATCGTCAATAAGAAGGTCCAAGGGATACAGTAAACCTGAAGTGAAGCATCGTAATCTAAAACTAGACTCACAGGAGAGCTTCGAATCATAGAAAGTGAGACTGTCAGTCCTCTTGTACTTAAGTCGGAATTGGGCCTTTTGTATTATATTCCGATGCAATTTCTGTGTTTCATCGTCAATAAGAAAGTGCGAGGTTAACAGTAAACTTAAATTGAAGCACCGGAATCTGAAACTGAACTCACAGGCGAGGTTCAAATCATAGATAGTGAGAGTGTCAGTCCTCCTTTCCTTAATTCGGCATTGTGCCTCTTGTATTAAATTCGGATGCAATTTCTGTGTTTCATCGTCAGTTAGCAGGTCCAAGGGATACAGTAAACCTGAAGTGAAGCATCGGAATCTAAAATTGGACTCACAGGAGGGGTTCAAATCATAGATAGTGAGAGTGTCTGTCCTCTTATACTTAAGTCCTCATTGTGTCGTTTGAATTTAATTCCGATGCAATTTCTGTGTTTCCTCATCAATAAGAAGATGCAAGGTATACTGTAAACCTGAAGTGAAGCATCGGAATCTAAAACTGGACTCACAGGAGAGGTTCAAATCATAGAAAGAGAGAGTGTCAGTCCTCTTTTACTTATGTCGGCATTGTGCCTTTTGTATTAAATTCGGATGCAATTTCTGTGTTTCATCGTCAATAGGAAGGTCCAAGGGATACAGTAAACCTGAAACCAAGCAACGGAATCTAAAACTGGACTCACAGGAGCGGTTCAAATCACAGAAAGTTAGATTGTCAGTCCTCTTGTACTTAAGTCGTCATTGTGCCTTTTTATTAAATTCGGATACAATTTCTGTGTTTCATCGTCAATAAGAAGGTCCAAGGGATACAGTAAACCTGAAGTGAAGCATCGGAATCTATAACTAGACTCACAGGAGGGGTTCAAATCATAGATAGTTAGAGAGTCAGTCCTCTTACACTTGAGTCGACATTATGTCGTTTGAATTTAATTCCGATGCAATTTCTGTGTTTTATCTTCAATAAGAAGGTGCAAGGTATACAGTAAACCTGAAGAGAAGCATCGGAATCTAAAACGGGACTTACAGGAGAGGTTCAAATCACAGAGAGTTAGAGTGTCAGTCCTCTTGTACTTGAGTCGGCATTGTGCCTTTTGAATTTAATTCCGATGCAATCTCTGTGTTTCATCGTCAATAAGAAGGTGCAAGGTATGCAGTAAACCTGAAGTGAAGCATCGGAATCTAAAACTGTACTCACAGGAGAGGTGCAAATCATAGAAAGAGGGAGTGTCAGTCCTCTTTTACTTAAGTCGGCATTGTGCCTTTTGTAACAAATTCGGATGCAATTTCTGTATTTCATCGTCAATAAGAAGGTCCAAGGGATACAGTAAACCTGAAGTGAAGCATCGGAATCTAATACTGGACTCACAGGAGAGGTTCAAATCATAGATAGTTAGAGTGTCAGTCCTCTTGTACTTAAGTCGGCATTGTGCCTTTTGAATTTAATTCCGATTCAATTTTTGTGTTTCATCGTCAATAAGACGGTGCGAGGTATACAGTAAACCTGAAGTGAAGCATGGGAATCAAGAACTGGAATCACAGGAGAGGTTCAAATCAAAGAAAGAGAGAGTGTCGGTCCTCTTGTACGTAAGTCGGCTTTGTGCCTTTTGTGTTAAATTCCGATGCAGTTTCTGTGTTTCATCGTCAATAAGAAGGTGCAAGGTATACAGTAAACCTGTAGTGAAGCGTCGGAATCTAAAACTGGACTCACAGGATAGGTTCATATCACAGAAAGAGAGAGTGACAGGCCTCTTTTACTTAAGTCAGCATTGTGCCTTTTGTATTAAATTTGAATGACATTTCTGTGTTTCATCGTCATTAAGAAGCTCCAAGGGATACAGTAAACCTGAAGTAAGCATCGGAATCTAAAACTGGACTCACAGGAGAGGTTCATATCATAGATAGTTAGAGTGTCAGTCCTCCTGTACTTAAGCCGGCATTGTTCCTTTTGAATATAATTCCGAAGCAATTTCTGTGTTTCATCGTCAGTAAGAAGGTTCTAGGTAAACAGTAAACCTGAAGTGAAGCATCGTAATCTAAAACTGGACTCACAGGAGAGGTTCAAATCATAGAAAGAGAGAGTGTCAGTCCTCTTTTACTTAAGTCGGAATTGTGCCTTTTGTATTGAATTCGTATGCAACTTCTGTATTTCATCGTCAATAAGAGTGTTCAAGGGATACAGTAATCCTGAAGTGAAGCAACGGAATCTCAAACTGGACTCACAGGAGAGGTTTAAATCATAGAAAGTGAGAGTGTCAGTCCTCATGTACTTAAGACGGCATTGTGCCATTTGTATTAAATTCGGATGCAATTTCTGTGTTACATCGTCAATAGGAAGGTCCAAGGGATACAGTAAACCTGAAACGAAGCATTGGAATCTAAAACTGGACTCACTGGAGGGGTTCAAATCATAGAAAGTTAAAGTGAAAGTCCTCTTGAACTTAAGTCGGCATTGTGCCTTTTGAATTTAAATCCGATGCAATTTCTGTGTTTCATCGCCAATAAGAAGGTGCAAGGTATACAGTAAACCTGAAGTGAAGCATCGCAATCTAAAATTGGACTCACAGGAGAGGTTCAAATCATAGATACTTAGAGTGTCAGTCCTCTTGTACTTAATTCGGCATTGTGCCTTTTGAATTTAATTCCGATGCAATTTTTGTGTTTCATCGTCAATAAGACTGTGCAAGGTATACAGTAAACCTGAGGTAAAGCATCGGAATCAAAAACTGGAATCACAGGAGAGGTTCAAATCATAGAATGTGAGAGTGTCAGTCCTCTCGTACTTAAGTCGGCTTTGTGCCTTTTGTGTTAAATTCCGATGCACTTTCTGTGTTTCATCGACAATAAGAAGGTGCAAGGTATACAGTGAGCCTGAAGTGAAGCGTCGGAATCTGAAACTGGACCCACAGGATAGGTTCATATCATAGAAAGAGAGAGTGACAGGCCTCTTTTACATAAGTCGGCGCTGTGCCTTTTGTATTAAATTCTTATGAAATTTCTGTGTTTCATCGTCAATAAGAAGGTCCAAGGGATACAGTAAACCTGAAGTGAAGCGTCGGAATCTAAAACTAGACTCAAAGAAGAGGTTGAAATCATAGATAGTTAGAGTGTCAGTCCTCTTGTACTTAAGTCGGAATTGTGTCTTTTGAATTTAATTCCGATGCAATTTCTGTGTTTCATCGTCAATAAGAAGGCGCAAGGTATACAGTAAACCAGAAGTGAAGCATCGGAATCTAAAACTCGACTCACAGGAGAGGTTTAAATCATAGAGATTTACAGTGGCAGTCCTCTCGTACTTAAGTCGCATTGTTCCCTTTGATTTTAATTCCGATGCAATTTCTGTGTTTCATCGTCAATAAGAAGGTGCAAGGTATACAGTGAACCTGAAGTGAAGCATCTGAATCTAAAACTGTACTCACAGGAGAGGTTCAAATCATAGAAAGTGAGACTGTTAGACCTCTTGTACTTAAGACGGCATTGTGCCTTTTTTATTAAATTCCGATGCAATTTCTGTGTTTCATCGTCAATAAGAAATTGCAAGGTATCCAGTAAACCTGAATTGAAGCATCGGAATCTAAAACTGTACTCACAGGAGAGGTTCAAATCACAGAAAGTGAGAGTGTTAGTCCTCCTTTCCTTAAGTCGGCATTGTGCCTTTGTATTAAATTCGGATGCGAATTCTGTGTTTCATCGCCAATAAGAGGGTCCAAGTGATACAGTAAACCTAATGTGAAGCATCGGAATCTGAAACTGGACTCACAGGGAGGTTTATATCATAGAAAGTGAGAGTGGCAGTCCTCATGTACTTAGGTCGGCATTGTGCCTTTTGTATTAAATTCGGATGCAATTTCTGTGTTTCATCGTCAATAGGAAGGTCCAAGGGATACAGTAAACCTGAAACAAAGCATCGGAATCTAAAACTGGACCCACAGGAGAGGTTCAAATCATAGAAAGTTAGAGTGTCAGCCCTCTTGTACATAAGTCGGCATTGTGCCTTTTGAATTTAATTCCGATGCAATTTCTGTGTTTCATCAACAATAAGAAGGTGCAAGGCATACAGTAAACCTGAAGTGAAGTATCGGAATCTAAAACTGGACTCACAGGAGAGGTTCAAATCATAGAAAGAGAGAGTGTCAGTCCTCATTTACTTACGTCGGCATTGTGCATTTTGTAATTAATTCGAATGCAATTTCTGTATTTCATCGTCAATAAGAAGGTCTAAGGGATACAGTAAACCTGAAGTGAAGCATCGGAATCTAAAACTGGACTCACAGGAGAGGTTCAAATCATAGATAGTTAGAGTGTCAGTCCTCTTGTACTTCAGTCGGCATTGTGCCTTTTGAATTTAATTCCGATGCTATTTTTGTGTTTGATCGTCAATAAGACGGTGCAAGGTATACAGTAAACCTGAAGTGAAGCATCGGAATCAAAAACTGGAATAACAGGAGAGGTTCAAATCATAGAAAGTGAGAGTGTCAGTCCTCTTGTACTTAAGTCGGCTTTTTGCCTTTTGTGTTAAATTCCGATGCAATTTCTGTGTTTCATCGTCAATAAGAAGGTGCAAGGTATACAGTAAACCGGAAGTGAAGCGTCGGAATCTAAATCTGGACTCAAGGGATAGGTTCATATCATAGAAAGAGAGAGTGACAGGCCTCTTTTACTTAAGTCGGCATTGTGCCTTTTGTATTAATTTCGGATGGAATTTCTGTGTTTCATCGTCAATAAGATGGTCCAATGGATACAGTAAACCTGAAGTGAAGCATCGGAATCTAAAACTGGACTCACAGGAGAGGTTCAAATCATAGATAGTTAGAGTGTCAGTCCTCTTGTACTTAAGAAGGCATTGTGTCTTTTTAATTTAATTCCGATGCAATTTCTGTGTTTCATCGTAAATAAGAAGGTGCAAGGTATACAGTATACCAGAAGTGAAGCATCGGATCTAAAACTCGACTCACAGGAGATGTTCAAATCATAGGGATTTTGAGTGTCAGTCCTCTTGTACTTATGTCGGCATTGTTCCTTTTGAATTTAATTCCGATGAAATATCTGTGTTTCATCGTCAATATGAAGGTCCAAGTGATACAGTAAACCTGAAGTGAAGCATCGGAATCTAAAACTAGATTCACAGGAGGGGTTCAAATCATAGATAGTTAGAGAGTCAGTCCTCTTACACTTGAGTCGACATTATGTCGTTTGAATTTAATTCCGATGCAATTTCTGTGTTTTATCGTCAATAGGAAGGTGCAAGGTATACAGTAAACTTGAAGTGAAGCATCGGAATCTAAAACTGGACTTACAGGAGAGGTTCAAATCACAGAGAGTTAGAGTGTCAGTCCTCTTGTACTTGAGTCGTCATTGTGCCTTTTGAAAATAATTCCGATGCAATCTCTGTGTTTCATCGTCAATTAGCAGGTCCAAGGGATACAGTAAACCTGAAGTGAAGCATCGGAATCTAAAATTGGACTCACAGGAGGGGTTCAAATCATAGATAGTGATAGTGTCAGTCCTCTTATACTTAAGTCGCCATTGTGTCGTTTGAATTTAATTCCTATGCAATTTCTGTGTTTCCTCATCAATAAGAAGATGCAAGGTATACTGTAAACCTGAAGTGAAGCATCGGAATCTAAAACTGGACTCACAGGAGAGGTTCAAATCATAGAAAGAGAGAGTGTCAGTCCTCTTTTACTTAAGTCGGCATTGTGCCTTTTGTATTAAATTCGGATGCAATTTCTGTGTTTCATCGTCAATAGGAAGGTCCAAGGGATACAGTAAACCTGAAACGAAGCAACGGAATCTAAAACTGGACTCACAGGACCGCTTCAAATCACAGAAAGTTAGATTGTCAGTCCCCTTGTACATAAGTCGTCATTGTGCCTTTTTATTAAATTCGGATGCAATTTCTGTGTTTCATCGTCAATAAGAAGGTCCAAGGGATACAGTAAACCTGAAGGGAAGCATCGGAATCTAAAACTAGACTCACAGGAGGGGTTCAAATCATAGATAGTTAGAGAGTCAGTTCTCTTACACTTGAGTCGACATTATGTCGTTTGAATTTAATTCCGATGCAATTTCTGTGTTTTATCGTCAATAAGAAGGTGCAAGGTATACAGTAAACCTGAAGTGAAGCATCGGAATCTAAAACTGGACTTACAGGAGAGGTTCAAATCACAGAGAGTTAGAGTGTCAGTCCTCTTGTACTTGAGTCGGCATTGTGCCTTTTGAATTTAATTCCGATGCAATCTCTGTGTTTCATCGTCAATAAGAAGGTGCAAGGTATGCAGTAAACCTGAAGTGAAGCATCGGAATCTAAAACTGTACTCACAGGAGAGGTTCAAATCGTAGAAAGAGGGAGTGTCAGTCCTCTTTTACTTAAGTCGGCAATGTGCCTTTTGTAATAAATTCGGATGCAATTTCTGTATTTCATCGTCAATAAGAAGGTCCAAGGGATACAGTAAACCTGAAGTGAAGCATCGGAACCTAAAACTGGGCTCACAGGAGAGGTTCAAATCATAGATAGTTAGAGTGTCAGTCCTCTTGTACTTAAGTCGGCATTGTGCCTTTTGAATTTAATTCCGATTCAATTTTTGTGTTTCATCGTCAATAAGACGGTGCAAGGTATACAGTAAACCTGAAGTGAAGCATGGGAATCAAGAACTGGAATCACAGGAGAGGTTCAAATCATAGAAAGAGAGAGTGTCAGTCCTCTTGTACGTAAGTCGGCTTTGTGCCTTTTGTGTTAAATTCCGATGCAGTTTCTGTGTTTCATCGTCAATAAGAAGGTGCAAGGTATACAGTAAACCTGTAGTGAAGCGTCGGAATCTAAAACTGGACTCACAGGATAGGTTCATATCATAGAAAGAGAGAGTGACAGGCCTCTTTTACTTAAGTCGGCATTGTGCCTTTTGTATTAAATTTGAATGACATTTCTGTGTTTCATCGTCAATAAGAAGGTCCAAGGGATACAGTAAACCTGAGGTAAAGCATCGGAATCAAAGGCTGGAATCACAGGAGAGGTTCTAATCATAGAATGTGAGAGTGTCAGTCCTCTTGTACTTAAGTCGGCTTTGTGCCTTTTGTGTTAAATTCCGATGCACTTTCTGTGTTTCATCGTTAATAAGAAGGCGCAAGGTATACAGTAAACCAGAAGTGAAGCATCGGAATCTAAAACTCGTCTCACAGGAGAGGTTCAAATCATAGAGATTTAGAGTGGCAGTCCTCTCGTACTTATGTCGGCATTGTTCCCTTTGATTTTAATTCCGATGCAATTTCTGTGTTTCATCGTCAATAAGAAGGTGCAAGGTATACAGTGAACCTGAAGTGAAGCATCTGAATCTAAAACTACACTCACAGGAGAGGTTCAAATCATAGAAAGTGAGACTGTTAGTCCTCTTGTACTTAAGACGGCATTGTGCCTTTTTTATTAAATTCCGATGCAATTTCTGTGTTTCATCGTCAATAAGAAGCTGCAAGGTATACAGTTAACCTGAATTGAAGCATCGGAATCTAAAACTGTACTCACAGGAGAGGTTCAAATCACAGAAAGTGAGAGTGTCAGTCCTCCTTTCTTAAGTCGGCATTGTGCCTTTTGTATTAAATTCGGATGCGAATTCTGTGTTTCATCGCCAATAAGAGGGTCCAAGGGATACAGTAAACCTAAAGTGAAGCATCGGAGTCTCAAACTGGACTCACAGGAGAGGTTTATATCGTAGAAAGTGAGAGTGTCAGTCCTCATGTACTTAATTCGGCATTGTGCCTTTTGTATTAAATTCGGATGCAATTTCTGTGTTTCATCGTCAATAGGAAGGTCCAAGGGATACAGTAAACCTGAAACGAAGCTTCGGAATCTAAAACAGGACCAACAGGAGAGGTTCAAATCATAGAAAGTTAGAGTGTCAGTCCTCTTGTACATAAGTCGGCATTGTGCCTTTTGAATTTAATTCCGATGCAATTTCTGTGTTTCATCAACAATAAAAAGGTGCAAGGCATACAGTAAACCTGAAGTGAAGCATCGGAATCTAAAACTGGACTCACAGGAGAGGTTCAAATCATAGAAAGAGAGAGTGTCAGTCCTCTCTTACTTACGTCGGCATTGTGCCTTTTGTAATCAATTCGAATGCAATTTCTGTATTTCATCGTCAATAAGAAGGTCTAAGGGATACAGTAAACCTGAAGTGAAGCATCGGAATCTAAAACTGGACTCACAGGAGAGGTTCATATCATAGATAGTTAGAGTGTCAGTCCTCTTGTACTTAAGTCGGCATTGTGCCTTTTGAATTTAATTCCGATCCAATTTTTGTGTTTCATCGTCAATAAGACGGTGCAAGGTATACAGTAAACCTGAAGTGAAGCATCGGAATCAAAAACTGGAATAACAGGAGAGGTTCAAATCATAGAAAGTGAGAGTGTCAGTCCTCTTGTACTTAAGTCGGCTTTTTGCCTTTTGTGTTAAATTCCGATGCAATTTCTGTGTTTCATCGTCAATATAAAGGTGCAAGGTAAACAGTAAAACGGAAGTGAAGCGTCGGAATCAAAAACTGGACTCACAGGATAGGTTCATATCATAGAAAGAGTGAGTGACAGGCGTCTTTTACTTAAGTCGGCATTGTGCCTTTTGTATTAATTTCGGATGAAATTTCTGTGTTTCATCGTCAATAAGAAGGTCCAATGGATACAGTAAACCTGAAGTGAAGCATCGGAATCTAAAAGTGGACTCACAGGAGAGGTTCAAATCATAGATAGTTAAAGTGTCAGTCCTCTTGTACTTAAGAAGGCATTGTGTCTTTTTAATTTAATTCCGATGCAATTTCTGTGTTTCATCGTCAATAAGAAGGTACAAGGTATACAGTATACCAGAAGTGAAGCATCGTATCTAAAACTCGACTCACAGGAGATGTTCAAATCATAGGGATTTTGAGTGTCAGTCCTCTTGCACTTATGTCGGCATTGTTCCTTTTGAAATTAATTCCGATGCAATCTCTGTTTTTCATCGTCAATAAGAAGGTGCAAGGTATGCAGTAAACCTGAAGTGAAGCATCGGAATCTAAAACTGTACTCACAGGAGAGGTTCAAATCATAGAAAGAGGGAGTGTCAGTCCTCTTTTACATAAGTCGGCATTGTGCCTTTTGTAATAAATTCGGATGCAATTTCTGTATTTCATCGTCAATAAGAAGGTCTAAGGGATACAGTAAACCTGAAGTGAAGCATCGGAATCTAAAACTGGACTCACAGGAGAGGTTCAAATCATAGATAGTTAGAGTGTCAGTCCTCTTGCACTTATGTCGGCATTGTTCCTTTTGAATTTAATTCCGATGCAATTTTTGTGTTTCATCGTCAATAAGACGGTGCAAGGTATACAGTAAACCTGAAGTGAAGCATCGGAATCAAAAACTGGATAACAGGAGAGGTTCAAATCATAGAAAGTGAGAGTGTCAGTCCTCTTGTACTTAAGTCGGCTTTTTGCCTTTTGTGTTAAATTCCGATGCAATTTCTGTGTTTCATCGTCAATAAGAAGGCGCAAGGTATACAGTAAACCAGAAGTGAAGCATCGGAATCTAAAACTCGACTTACAGGAGAGGTTCAAATCATAGAGATTTAGAGTGGCAGTCCTCTCGTACATAAGTCGGCATTGTTCCCTCTGATTTTAATTCCGATGCAATTTCTGTGTTTCATCGTCAATAAGAAGGTGCAAGGTATACAGTGAACCTGAAGTGAAGCATCTGAATCTAAAACTGGACTCACAGGATAGGTTCAAATCATAGAAAGTGAGACTGTTAGTCCTCTTGTACTTAAGACGGCATTGTGCCTTTTTTATTAAATTCCGATGCAATTTCTGTGTTTCATCGTCAATAAGAAGTTGCAAGGTATACAGTAAACCTGAATTGAAGCATCGGAATCTAAAACTATACTCACAGGAGAGGTTCAAATCACAGAAAGTGAGAGTGTCAGTCCTCCTTTCCTTAAGTCGGCATTGTGCCTTTTGTATTAAATTCGGATGCGAATTCTGTGTTTCATCGCCAATAAGAGGGTCCAAGGGATACAGTAAACCTAAAGTGAAGCATCGGAATCTGAAACTGGACTCACAGGAGAGGTTTATATCATAGAAAGTGAGTGTGTCAGTCATCATGTACTTAAGTCGGCATTGTGCCTTTTGTATTAAATTCGGATGCAATTTCTGTGTTTCATCGTCAATAGGAAGGTCCAAGGGATATAGTAAACCTGAAATGAAGCATCGGAATCTAAAACTGGACCCACAGGAGAGGTTCAAATCATAGAAAGTTAGAGTGTCAGTCCTCTTGTACATAAGTCGGCATTGTGCCTTTTGAATTTAATTCCGATGCAATTTCTGTGTTTCATCAACAATAATAAGGTGCAAGGCATACAGTAAACCTGAAGTGAAGCATCGGAATCTAAAACTGGACTCACAGGAGAGGTTCAAATCATAGGAAGAGAGAGTGTCAGTCCTCTTTTACTTACGTCGGGATTTTGCCTTTAGTAATTAATTCGAATGCAATTTCTGTATTTCATCGTCAATAAGAACGTCTAAGGGATACAGTAAACCTGAAGTGAAGCATCGGAATCTAAAACTGGACTCACAGGAGAGGTTCAAATCATAGATAGTTAGAGTGTCAGTCCTCTTGTACTTAAGTCGGCATTGTGCCTTTTGAATTTAATTCCGATGCAATTTTTGTGTTTCATCGTCAATAAGACGGTGCAAGGTATACAGTAAACCTGAAGTGAAGCATCGGAATCAAAAACTGGAATAAAAGGAGAGGTTCAAATGATAGAAAGTGAGAGTGTCAGTCCTCTTGTACTTAAGTCGGCTTTTTGCCTTTTGTGTTAAATTCCGATGCAATTTCTGTGTTTCCTCGTCAATAAAAAGGTGCAAGGAATACAGTAAACCGGAAGTGAAGCGTCGGAATCTAAAACTGGACTCACAGGATAGGTTCATATCATAGAAAGAACGAGTGACAGGCCTCTTTTACTTAAGTCGGCATTGTGCCTTTTGTATTAATTTCGGATGAAATTTCTGTGTTTCATCGTCAATAAGAAGTTCCAATGGATACAGTAAACCTGAAGTGAAGCATCGGAATCTAAAACTGGACTCACAGGAGAGGTTCAAATCATAGATAGTTAGAGTGTCAGTCCTCTTGTACTTAAGAAGGCATTGTGTCTTTTTAATTTAATTCCGATGCAATTTCTGTGTTTTATCGTCAATAAGAAGGTGCAAGGTATACAGTATACCAGAAGTGAAGCGTCGGAATCAAAAACTAGACTCAAAGAAGAGGTTCAAATCATAGATAGTTAGAGTGTCAGTCCTCTTGTACTTAAGTCGGAATTGTGTCGTTTGAATTTAATTCCGATGCAATTTCTGTGTTTCATCGTCAATAAGAAGGCGCAAGGTATACAGTAAACCAGAAGTGAAGCATCGGAATCTAAAACTCGACTCACAGGAGAGGTTCAAATCATAGAGATTTAGAGTGGCAGTCCTCTCGTACTTAAGTCGGCATTGTTCCCTTTGATTTTAATTCCGATGCAATTTCTGTGTTTCATCGTCAATAAGAAGGTGCAAGGTATACAGTGAACCTGAAGTGAAGCATCTGAATCTAAAACTGGACTCACAGGAGAGGTTCAAATCATAGAAAGTGAGACTGTTAGTCCTCTTGTACTTAAGACGGCATTGTGCCTTTTTTATTAAATTCCGATGCAATTTCTGTGTTTCATCGTCAATAAGAAGTTACAAGGTATACAGTAAACCTGAATTGAAGCATAGGAATCTAAAACTGTACTCACAGGAGAGGTTCAAATCACAGAAAGTGAGAGTGTCAGTCCTCCTATCCTTAAGTCGGAATTGTGCCTTTTGTATTAAATTGGGATGCGAATTCTGTGTTTCATCGCCAATAAGAGGGTCCAAGGGATACAGTAAACCTAAAGTGAAGCATCGGAATCTGAAACTGGACTCACAGGAGAGGTTTGTATCATAGAAAGTGAAAGTGTCATTCCTCATGTACTTAAGTCGGCATTGTGCCTTTTGTATTAAATTCGGATGCAATTTCTTTGTTTCATCGTCAATAGGAACGTCCAAGGGATACAGTAAACCTGAAACGAAGCATCGGAATCTAAAACTGGACCCACAGGAGAGGTTCAAATCATAGAAAGTTAGAGTGTCAGTCCTCTTGTACATAAGTCGGCATTATGCGTTTTGAATTTAATTCCGATGCAATTTCTGTGTTTCATCAACAATAAGAAGGTGCAAGGCATACAGTAAACCTGAAGTGAAGCATCGGAATCTAAAACTGGACTCACAGGAGAGGTTCAAATCATAGAAAGAGAGAGTGTCAGTCCTCTTTTACTTACGTCGGCATTGTGCCTTTTGTAATTAATTCGAATGCAATTTCTGTATTTCATCGTCAATAAGTAGGTCTAAGGGATACAGTAAACCTGAAGTGAAGCATCGGAATCTAAAACTGGACTCACAGGAGAGGTTCAAATCATAGATAGTTAGAGTGTCAGTCCTCTTGTACTTAAGTCGGCATTGTGCCTTTTGAATTTAATTCCGATGCAATTTTTGTGTTTCATCGTCAATAAGACGGTGCAAGGTATACAGTAAACCTGAAGTGAAGCATCGGAATCAAAAACTGGAATAACAGGAGAGGTTCTAATCATAGAAAGTGAGAGTGTCAGTCCTCTTGTACTTAAGTCGGCTTTTTGCCTTTTGTGTTAAATTCCGATGCAATTTCTGTGTTTCATCGTCAATAAGAAGGTGCAAGGTATACAGTAAACCGGAAGTGAAGCGTCGGAATCTAAAACTGGACTCACAGGATAGGTTCATATCATAGAAAGAGAGAGTGGCAGGCCTCTTTTACTTAAGTCGGCATTGTGCCTTTTGTATTAATTTCGGATGCAATTTCTGTGTTTCATCGTCAATAAGATGGTCCAATGGATACAGTAAACCTGAAGTGAAGCATCGGAATCTAAAACTGGACTCACAGGAGAGGTTCAAATCGTAGATAGTTAGAGTGTCAGTCCTCTTGTACTTAAGAAGGCATTGTGTCTTTTTAATTTAATTCCGATGCAATTTCTGTGCTTCATCGTCAATAAGAAGGTGCAAGGTATACAGTATACCAGAAGTGAAGCATCGGATCTAAAACTCGACTCACAGGAGATGTTCAAATCCCAGGGATTTTGAGTGTCACTCCTCTTGTACTTATGTCGGCATTGTTCTTTTGAATTTAATTCCGATGCAATATCTGTGTTTCATCGTCAATATGAAGGTGCAAGGTATACAGTAAATCTGAAGTGAAGCATCGGAACCTAAAGCTGGACTCACAGGAGGGGTTCAAATCATAGAAGTAGAGAGTGTCAGTCCTCTTTTACATAAGTCGGCATTGTGCCTTTTGTATTAAATCCGGATGCAATTTCTATATTTCATCGACAATAAGAAGGTCCAAGGGATACAGTAAACCTGAAGTGAAGCATCCGAATCTAAAACTGGACTCACAGGAGAGGTTCAAATCATAGAAAGTGAGACTGTTAGTCCTCTCGTACTTAAGACGGCATTGTGCCTTTTTTATTAAATTCCGATGCAATTTCTGTGTTTCATCGTCAATAAGAAGGTGCAAGGTATACAGTATACCTGAATTGAAGCATCGGAATCTAAAACTGGACTCACAGGAGAGGTTCGAATCATGGAAAGTGAGAGTGTCAGTCCTCCTTGTCTTAAGTCGGCATTGTGCCTTTTGTATTAAATTCGGATGCGAATTCTGTGTTTCATCGCCAGTAAGAGGGTCCAAGGGATACAGTAAACCCAAAGTGAAGCATCGGAATCTGAAACTGGACTCACAGGAGAGGTTTATATCATAGAAAGTGAGAGTGTCAACCTCATGTACTTAAGTCGGCATTGTGCCTTTTGTATTAAATTCGGATGCAATTTCTGAGTTTCATCGTCAATAGGAAGGTCCAAGGGATATAGTAAACCTGAAACGAAGCATCGGAATCTAAAACTGGACCCACAGGAGAGGTTCAAATCATAGAAAGTTAGAGTGTCAGTCCTCTTGTACATAAGTCGGCATTGTGCCTTTTGAATTTAATTCCGATGCAATTTCTGTGTTTCATTAACATTAAGAAGGTGCAAGGCATACAGTAAACCTGAAGTGAAGCATCGGAATCTAAAACTGGACTCACAGGAGAGGTTCAAATCATAGAAAGAGAGAGTGTCAGTCCTCTTTTACTTACGTCGGCATTGCGCCTTTTGTAATTAATTCGAATGCAATTTCTGTATTTCATCGTCAATAAGAAGGTCTAAGGGATACAGTAAACCTGAAGTGAAGCATCGGAATCTAAAACTGGACTCACAGGAGAGGTTCAAATCATAGATAGTTAGAGTGTCAGTCCTCTTGTACTTAAGTCGGCATTCTGCCTTTTGAATTTAATTCCGATGCAATTTTTGTGTTTCATCGTCAAAAAGACGGTGCAAGGTATACAGTAAACCTGAAGTGAAGCATCGGAATCAAAAACTGGAATAACAGGAGAGGTTCAAATCATAGAAAGTGAGAGTGTCAGTCCTCTTGTACTTAAGTCGGCTTTGTGCCTTTTGTGTTGAATTCCGATGCAATTTCTGTGTTTCATCGTCAATAAGAAGGTGCAAGGAATACAGGAAACCGGAAGTGAAGCGTCGGAATCTAAAACTGGACTCACAGGATAGGTTCATATCATAGAAAGAGAGAGTGACAGGCCTCTTTTACTTAAGTCGGCATTGTGCCTTTTGTATTAATTTCGGATGAAATTTCTGTGTTTCATCGTCGATAAGAAGGTCCAATGGATACAGTAAACCGGAAGTGAAGCATCGGAATCTAAAACTGGACTCACAGGAGAGGTTCAAATCATAGATAGTTAGAGTGTCAGTCCTCTTGTACTTAAGAAGGCATTGTGTCTTTTTAATTTAATTCCGATGCAATTTCTGTGTTTCATCGTCAATAAGAAGATGCAAGGTATACAGTATACCAGAAGTGAAGCATCGGATCTAAAACTCGACTCACAGGAGAAGTTCAAATCATAGGGATTTTGAGTGTCAGTCCTCTTGTACTTATGTCGGCATTGTTCCTTTTGAATTTAATTCCGATGCAATATCTGTGTTTCATCGTCAATATGAAGGTGCAAGGTATACAGTAAATCTGAAGTGAAGCATCGGAACCTAAAACTATACTCACAGGAGGGGTTCAAATCATAGAAATAGAGAGTGTCAGTCCTCTTTTACATAAGTCGGCATTGTGCCTTTTGTATTAAATTCGGATGCAATTTCTATATTTCGTCGACAATAAGAAGGTCCAAGGGATACAGTAAACCTGAAGTGAAGCATCCGAATCTAAAACTGGACCCACAGGAGAGGTTCAAATCACAGAAAGTTAGAGTGTCAGTCCTCTTGTACATAAGTCGGCATTGTGCCTTTTGAATTTAATTCCGATGCAATTTCTGTGTTTCATTAACATTAAGAAGGTGCAAGGCATACAGTAGACCTGAAACGAAGCATCGGAATCTAAAACTGGACCCACAGGAGAGGTTCAAATCATAGATAGTTAGAGTGTCAGTCCTCTTGTACTTAAGTCGGCATTCTGCCTTTTGAATTTAATTGCGATGCAATTTTTGTGTTTCATCGTCAAAAAGACGATGCAAGGTATTCAGTAAACCTGAAGTGAAGCATCGGAATCAGAAACTGGAATAACAGGAGAGGTTCAAATCATAGAAAGTGAGAGTGTCAGTCCTCTTGTACTTAAGTCGGCTTTGTGCCTTTTGTGTTAAATTCCGATGCAATTTCTGTGTTACATCGTCAATAAGAAGGTGCAAGGTATACAGTAAACCGGAAGTGAAGCGTCGGAATCTAAAACTGGACTCACAGGATAGGTTCATATCATAGAAAGAGAGAGTGACACGCCTCTTTTACTTAAGTCGGCATTGTGCCTTTTGTATTAATTTCGGATGAAATTTCTGTGTTTCATCGTCAATAAGAAGGTCCAATGGATACAGTAAACCTAAAGTGAAGCATCGGAATCTAAAAAGGGACTCACAGGAGACTTTCAAATCATAGATAGTTAGAGTGTCAGTCCTCTTGTACTTAAGAAGGCATTGTGTCTTTTTAATTTAATCCCGATGCAATTTCTGTGTTTCATCGTCAATAACAAGGTGCAAGGTATACAGTATACCAGAAGTGAAGCATCGGATCTAAAACTCGACTCACAGGAGATGTTCAAATCATAGGGATTTTGAGTGTCAGTCCTCTTGTACTTAAGTCGGCATTGTTCCTTTTGAATTTAATTCCGATGCAATTTCTGTGTTTCATCGTCAATAAGAAGGTGCAAGGTATACAGTAAACCTGAAGTGAAGCATCGGAACCTAAAACTGGACTCACAGGAGGGGTTCAAATCATAGAAATAGAGAGTGTCAGTCCTCTTTTACATAAAGCGGCATTGTGCCTTTTGTATTAAATTCCGATGCAATTTCT
Organism: Schistocerca americana; assembly: GCF_021461395.2. NCBI lineage: Eukaryota > Metazoa > Arthropoda > Insecta > Orthoptera > Acrididae > Schistocerca > Schistocerca americana. Next base: position 16,611,042 of record NC_060126.1, read on the forward strand.
ATATTTCATCGACAATAAGAAGGTCCAAGGGATACAGTAAACCTGAAGTGAAGCTACGGAATCTAAAACTAGACTCACAGGAGAGGTTCAATTCATAGAAAGTGAGAGTGTAAGTCCTCTTGTACTTAAGACGGCATTGCGCCTTTTGTATTACATTCCGATGCAATTTCTGTGTTTCATCGTCAATAAGAAGGTGCAAGATATACAGTAAACCTGAATTGAAGCATCGGAATCTAAAACTGTACTCACAGGAGAGGTTCAAATCATAGAAAGTGAGAGTGTCAGTCCTCTTGTACTGAAGTCGGCATTGTGCCTTTTGAATTAAATTCGGATGCAATTTCTGTGTTTCATCGTCAATAAGAAGGTGCGAGGTATATAGTAAATATTAAGTGAAGCATCGGAATCTAAAACTGGACTCACAGGAGAGGTTCAAATCATAGAAAACGAGAGTCTCAGTCCTCTTGTACTTAAGTCGGCATTGTGCCTTTTTATTAAATTCAGATGCAATTTCTGTGTTTCATCGCCTTAAGAAGGACCAAGAGATACAGTAATCCTGAAGTAAAGGTTCGGAATCTAAAACTGGACTCACAGGAGGGGTTCAAATCATAGATAGTTAGAGTGTCAGTCCTCTTATACTTAAGTCGCCATTGTGTCGTTTGAATTGAATTCAGATGCAATTTCTGTGTTTCATCGTCAATAAGAAGGTGCAAGGTATACAGTAAACCTGAAGTGAAGCATCGGAATCTAAAACTGGACTCACAGGAATGATTCAAATCACAGAGAGTTAGAGTGTCAGTCCTCTTGTACTTAAGTCGGCTTTGTGCCTTTTATAATAAATTCGGATGCAATTTCTGTATTTCATCGTCAATAAGAAGGTCCAAGGGATACAGTAAACCTGAAGTGAAGCATCGGAATCTAAAACTGGACTCACAGGAGAGGTTCAGATCATAGAGTTTTAGAGTGCCAGTCCTCTTGCACTTAAGTCGGCATTGTTCCTTTTGAATTTAATTCCGATGCAATTTCTGTGTTTCATCGTCAATAGGAAGGTCCAAGGGATACAGTAAACATGAAACGAGGCATCGGAATCTAAAACTGGACTCACAGAAGAGGTTCAAATCATAATAAGTTAGAGTGTCAGTCCTCTTGTACTTAAGTCGGCATTGTGCCTTTTGAATTTAATTCCGATGCAATTTCTGTGTTTCATCAACAATAAGAAGGTGCAAGGCATACAGTAAACCTGAAGTGAAGCATCGGAATCTAAAACTGGACTCACAGGAGAGGTTCAAATCATAGAAAGAGAGAGTGTCAGTCCTCTTTTACTTACGTCGGCATTGTGCCTTTTGTAATTAATTCGGATGCAATTTCTGTATTTCATCGTCAATAAGAAGGTCCAAGGGATACAGTAAACCTGAAGTGAAGCATCGGAAACTAAAACTGGACTCACAGGAGAGGTTCAAATCATAGATAGTTAGAGTGTCAGTCCACTTGTACTTAAGTCGGCATTGTGCCTTTGAATTTAATTCCGATGCAATTTTTGTGTTTCATCGTCAATAAGACGGTGCAAGGTATACAGTAAACCTGAAGTGAAGCATCGGAATCAAAAACTGGAATAACAGAAGAGGTTCAAATCATAGAAAGTGAGAGTGTCAGTCCTCTTGTACTTAAGTCGGCTTTGTGACTTTTGTGTTAAATTCCGATGCAATTTCTGTGTTTCATCGTCAATAAGAAGGTCCAAGGTATACAGTATACCAGATGTGAAGCATCGGAATCTAAAACTCGACTCACAGGAGTTGTTCAAATCATAGGGATTTTTAGTGTCAGTCCTCTTGTACTTAAGTCGGCATTGTTCCTTTTGAATTTAATTCCGATGCAATTTCTGTGTTTCATCGTCAATAAGAGAGTCCAAGGGATACAGTAAACCTGAAGTAAAGGTTCGGAATCTAAAACTGGACTCACAGGAGTGGTTCAAGTCATAGATAGTTAGAGTGTCAGTCGTCTTATACTTAAGTCGCCATTGTGTCGCTTGAATTGAATTCCGATGCAATTTCAGTGTTTCATCGTCAATAAGAAGGTGCAAGGTATACAGTAAACCTGAAGTGAAGCATCGGAATCTAAAACTGGACTCACAGGAGAGGTTCAAATCACAGAGAGTTAGAGTGTCAGTCCTCTTGTACTTAAGTCGGCATTGTGCCTTTTGTAATGAATTCGGATGCAATTTCTGTATTTCATCGTCATTAAGAAGGTCCAAGGGATACAGTAAACCTGAAATGAAGCATCGGAATCTAAAACTGGACTCACGGGAGAGGTTCAAATCATAGAGATTTAGAGTGGCAGTCCTGTTGTACTTAAGTCGCCATTGTTCCTTTTGAATTTAATTCCGATGCAATTTCTGTGTTTCATCGTCAACAAGAAGGTGCAAGGTATACAGTAAACCTGAAGTGAAGCTACGGAATCTAAAACTGGACTCACAGGAGAGGTTCAAATCATAGAAAGTGAGAGTGTTAGTCCTCCTGTACTTAAGACGGCATTGCGCCTTTAGTATTACATTCCGATGCAATTTCTGTGTTTCATCGTCAATAAGAAGGTGCAAGATATACAGTAAACCTGAATTGAAGCATCGGAATCTAAAAATGTACTCACAGGAGAGGTTCAAATCATAGAAAGTGAGAGTGTCAGTACTCTTGTACTTAAGTCGGCGTTGTGCCTTTTGTATTAGATTCGGATGCTAATTCTGTGTTTCATCGCCAATACGAGGGTCCAAGGGATACAGTAAACCTGAAGTGAAGCATCGGAATCTAAAACTGGACTCACAGGAGAGGTTTAAATCATAGAAAGTGAGAGTGTCAGTCCTCATGTACTTAAGTTGGCATTGTGCCTTTTGTATAAAATTCGGATGCAATATCTGTGTTTGATCGTCAATAGGAAGGTCCAAGGGATACGGTAAACCTGGAACGAAGCATCGGAATCTAAAACTGGACTCACAGGAGGGGTTCAAATCATAGAAAGTTAGGGTGTCAGTACTCTTGCACTTAAGTCGGCATTGTGCCTTTTGAATTTAATTCCGATGCAATTTCTGTGTTTCATCGTCAATACGAAGGTGCAAGGTATACAGTAAACCTGAAGTGAAGCATCGAAATCTAAAACTGGACTCACAGGAGAGGTTCAAATCATAGAAAGAGAGTGTGTCAGTTCTAATTTACTTAAGTCGGCATTGTGCCTTTTGTATTAAATTCGGATGCAATTTCTGTATTTCATCGTCAATAAGAAGGTCCAAGGGATACAGTAAACCTGAAGTGAAGCATCGGAATCTAAAACTCGACTCACAGGAGATCTTCAAATCATAGAGATTTAGAGTGGCAGTCCTCTTGTACTTGAGTCGGCATTGTGCCTTTTGAATTTAATTCCGATGCAATTTTTGTGTTTCATCGTCAATAAGACGGTGCAAGGTATACAGTAAACCTGAAGTGAAGCATCGGAATCAAAAACTGGAATAACAGGAGAGGTTCAAATCATAGGAAGTGAGAGTGTCAGTCCTCTAGTACTTAAGTTGGCTTTGTGCGTTTTGTGTTAAATTCCGATGCAATTTCTGTGTTTCATCGTCAATAAGAAGGTGCAAGGTATACAGTAAACCGGATGTGAAGCGTCGGAATCTAAAACTGGACTCACAGGATAGGTTCATATCATAGAAAGAGAGAGTGACAGGCCTCTTTTACTTAAGTCGGCATTGTGCCTTTTGTATTAAATTCGGATGAAATTTCTGTGTTTCATCGTCAATAAGAAGGTCCAAGGGATACAGTAAACCTGAAGTGAAGCTTCGGAATCTAAAACTGGACTCACAGGTGAGGTTCAAATCATAGATAGTTAGAGTGTCAGTCCTCTTGTACTTATGAAAGCATTGTGTCTTTTGAATTTAATTCCGATTCAATTTCTGTGTTTCATCGTCAATAAGAAGGTGCAAGGTATACAGAAAACGAGAAGTGAAGAATAGGAATCTAAGACTCGACTCACAGGAGAGGTTCAAATCATAGAGATTTAGAGTGGCAGTCCTCTTGTACTTAAGTCGGCACTGTTAGTTTTGAATTTAAGTCCCATGCAATTTCTGTGTTTCATCGTCAATAAGAAGGTGCAAGGTATACAGTAAACCAGAAGTGAAGCATCGATATCAAAAACTCGACTCACAGGAGATCTTCAAATCATAGAGATTTAGAGTGGCAGTCCTCTTGTACTTAAGTCGGCATTGTTCCTTTTGAATTTAATACCGATGCAATTTCTGTGTTTCATCGTCAATAAGAAAGTCCAAGGGATACAGTAAACCTGAAACGAAGCATCGGAATCTAAAACTGAACTCACAGGAGAGGTCAAATCACAGAAAGTTAGTGTGTCAGTCCTCTTGTACTTAAGAAGGCATTGTGTCTTTTGAATTTAATTCCGATTCAATTTCTGTGTTTCATCGTCAATAAGAAGGTGCAAGGTATACAGTAAACCAGAAGTGAAGCATCGGAATCAAAAACTCGACTCACAGGAGATCTTCAAATCATAGAGATTTAGAGTGGCAGTCCTCTTGTACTTAAGTCGGCATTGTTCCTTTTGAATTTAATACCGATGCAATTTCAGTGTTTCATCGTCAATAAGAAGGTGCAAGGTATACAGTAAACCTGAAGTGAAGCATCGGAATCTAAAACAGGACTCACAGGAGAGGTTCAAATCATAGAAAGAGAGACTGTCAGTCCTCTTTTACTTAAGTCGGCATTGTGCCTTTTGTATTAAATTCGGATGCAATTTCTGTATTTCATCGTCAATAAGAAGGTCCAAGGGATAGAGCAAACCTGAAGTGAAGCATTGGAATCTAAAACTGGACTCACAGGAGAGGTTCAAATCATAGAAAATGAGAGTGTTAGTCCTCTTGTACTTAAGTTGGCATTATGCCTTTTGTATTAAATTCCGATGCAATTTCTGTGTTTCATCGTCAATAAGAAGGTGCAAGGTATACAGTAAACCTGAATTGAAGCATCGGAATCTAAAACTGTACTCACAGGAAAGTTTCAAATCATAGAAATTAGAGAGTGTCCGTCCTCCTGTACTTAAGTCGGCATTGTGCCTTTTGTATTAAATTCTGATGCAATTTCTGTGTTTCATCGTCAATAAGAAGGTCCAAGGGATACAGTAAACCTGAAACGAAACATCGGAAACTAAAACTGGACTCACAGGAGAGGTTCAAATCATAGAAAGTTAGAGTGTCAGTCCTCTTGTACTTAAGTCGGCATTGTACCTTTTGAATTTAATCCCGATGCAATTTCTGTGTTTCATCTTCAATAAGATGGTGGAAGGCATATAGCAAACCTTAAGTGAAGCATCGGAATCTAAAACTGGACTCACAGGAGTGGTTCAAATCTCAGAAAGTTAGAGTGTCAGTCCTCTTGTACTTCAGTCAGCATTGTGCCTTTTGTATTATATTCGGATGCAAACTCCGTGTTTCATCGTCAATAAGTAGTCCAAGGGATACAGTAAACCTGCAGTGAAGCATCGGAATCTAAAACTGGACTCACAGGAGAGGTTCAAATCATAGAAAATGAGAGTGTCAGTCCTCTTCTACTTAAGTCGGCATTGTGCCTTTTGTATTAAATTCGGATGCAATTTCTGTGTTTCATCGTCAATAAGAAGGTGCAAGTATACAGTAAACCTGAAGTGATGCATCGGAATCTGAAACTGGACACACAGGAGAGGTTCAAATCATAGAAAGAGAGAGTGTCAGTCCTCTTTTACTGAAGTCGGCATTATGCTCTTGTATTAAATTCCAATGCAATTTGTGTGTTTTATCGTCAATAAGAAGGTCCAAGGGATACAGTAAACCTGAAGTGAAGCATCGGAATCTAAAACTGGACTCACAGGAGAGGTTCAAATCATAGAACGAGAGAGAGTCAGTCTTCTTTCACTTAAGTCGGCATTGTGCCTTTTGTATTAAATTCGGAAGCAATTTCTGTGTTTCATCGTCAATACGAACGTAAAAGGGATACTGTAAACCTGAAGTGAAGCATCGGAATCTAAAACTGGACTCGCAGGAGAGGTTCAAATCATAGAAAGGGAGAGTGTCAGTCCTCTTGTACTTAAGTCGGCATTGTGCCTTTTGTATTAAATTCGGATGCTATTTCTGCTGTTCGTCGTTAATAAAAAGGTGCAAGGTATACAGTAAACCTGAAGTGAACCATCGGAATCTAAAACTGGACTCACAGGAGAGGTTCAAATCATAGAAAGAGAGAGTGTCAGTCCTCTTGTACTTATATCGGCATTGTGCCTTTTGTATTGAATTCGGATGCAAATTCTGTGATTCATCTCAATTAGAAGGTCCAAGGGATACAGTAAACCTGAAGAGAAGCAACGGAATCTAAAACTGGACTCACAGGAGAGGTTCAAATCATAGAAAGTCAGAGTGTCAGTCCTCTTGTACTTAAGTCGGCATTGTACCTTTTGAATTTAATCCCGATGCAATTTCTGTGTTTCATCTTCAATAAGATGGTGGAAGGCATATAGTAAACCTTAAGTGAAGCATCGGAATCTAAAACTGGACTCACAGGAGAGGTTCAAATCTCAGAAAGTTAGAGTGTCAGTCCTCTTGTACTTCAGTCAGCATTGTGCATTTTGTATTAAATTCGGATGCAAATTCTGTGTTTCATGGCCGATACGACGGTCCAAGGGATACAGTAAACCTGAAGTGATGCATCGGAATCTAAAACTGGACTCACTGGAGAGGTTTATATCATAGAATTTGTGAGTGTCAGTCCTCATGTACTTAAGTCGGCTTTGTGCCTTTTGTATTAAATTCGGATGCAATTTCTGTGTTTCATCGTCAACAGGAAGGTCCAAGGGATACAGTAAACCTGAAACGAAGCATCGAAATCTAAAACTGTACTCACAGGAGGGGTTCAAATCATAGAAAGTTAGAGTGTCAGTCCTCTTGTACTTAAGTCAGCATTGTGAATTTTGAATTTTTTCCGATGCAATTTTTGTGTTTCATCGTCAATAAGACGGTGCAAGGTATACAGTAAACCTGAAGTGAAGCATTGGAATCAAATACTGGAATCACAGGAGAGGTAGAAATCATAGAAAGTGAGAGTGTCAGTCCTCTTGTACTTAAATCGGCATTGTTCCTTTTGTATTAAATTCGGATGCAATTTCTGTATTTCACCGTCAATAAGAAGGTCAAAGGGATACAGTAAACCTGAAGTGAAGCATCGGAATCTAAAACTGTACTCACAGGAAAGTTTCAAATCATAGAAATTAGAGAGTGTCCGTCCTCCTTTACTTAAGTCGGCATTGTGCCTTTTGTATTAAATTCTGATGCAATTTCTGTGTTTCATCGTCAATAAGAAGGTCCAAGGGATACAGTAAACCTGAAACGAAACATCGGAAACTAAAACTGGACTCACAGGAGAGGTTCAAATCATAGAAAGTTAGAGTGTCAGTCCTCTTGTACTTAAGTCGGCATTGTACCTTTTGAATTTAATCCCGATGCAATTTCTGTGTTTCATCTTCAATAAGATGGTGGAAGGCATATAGCAAACCTTAAGTGAAGCATCGGAATCTAAAACTGGACTCACAGGAGTGGTTCAAATCTCAGAAAGTTAGAGTGTCAGTCCTCTTGTACTTCAGTCAGCATAGTGCCTTTTGTATTATATTCGGATGCAAACTCTGTGTTTCATCGTCAATAAGTAGTCCAAGGGATACAGTAAACCTGCAGTGAAGCATCGGAATCTAAAACTGGACTCACAGGAGAGGTTCAAATCATAGAAAATGAGAGTGTCAGTCCTCTTCTACTTAAGTCGGCATTGTGCCTTTTGTATTAAATTCGGATGCAATTTCTGTGTTTCATCGTCAATAAGAAGGTGCAAGTATACAGTAAACCTGAAGTGATGCATCGGAATCTGAAACTGGACCCACAGGAGAGGTTCAAATCATAGAAAGAGAGAGTGTTAGTCCTCTTTTACTGAAGTCGGCATTATGCTCTTGTATTAAATTCCAATGCAATTTGTGTGTTTTATCGTCAATAAGAAGGTCCAAGGGATACAGTAAACCTGAAGTGAAGCATCGGAATCTAAAACTGGACTCACAGGAGAGGTTCAAATCATAGAACGAGAGAGAGTCAGTCCTCTTTCACTTAAGTCGGCATTGTGCCTTTTGTATTAAATTCGGATGCAATTTCTGTGTTTCATCGTCAATAAGAACGTAAAAGGGATACTGTAAACCTGAAGTGAAGCATCGGAATCTAAAACTGGACTCGCAGGAGAGGTTCAAATCATAGAAAGGGAGAGTGTCAGTCCTCTTGTACTTAAGTCGGCATTGTGCCTTTTGTATTAAATTCGGATGCTATTTCTGCTGTTCGTCGTTAGTAAAAAGGTGCAAGGTATACAGTAAACCTGAAGTGAACCATCGGAATCTAAAACTGGACTCACAGGAGAGGTTCAAATCATAGAAAGAGAGAGTGTCAGTCCTCTTGTACTTATATCGGCATTGTGCCTTTTGTATTGAATTCGGATGCAAATTCTGTGATTCATCTCAATTAGAAGGTCCAAGGGATACAGTAAACCTGAAGAGAAGCAACGGAATCTAAAACTGGACTCACAGGAGAGGTTCAAATCATAGAAAGTCAGAGTGTCAGTCCTCTTGTACTTAAGTCGGCATTGTGCCTTTTGTATTAAATTCGGATTCAAACTCTGTGTTTCATCGTCAATAAGAAAGTCCAAGGGATACTGTAAACCTGAAGTCAAGCATCGGAATCTAAAACTGGACTCTTAGGAGAGGTTCAAATCGTAGAAAGTTAGAGTGTCAGTCCTCTTGTACTTAAGTCGGCATTGTGCATTTTGTATTAAATTCGGATGCAAATTCTGTGTTTCATCGCCAATACGACGGTCCAAGTTATACAGTAAACCTGAAGTGAAGCATCGGAATCTAAAACTGGACTCACAGGAGAGGTTCAAATAATAGAAAATGAGAGTGTTAGTCCTCTTGTACTTAAGTCGGCATTATGCCTTATGTATTAAATTCCGATGCCATTTCTGTGTTTCATCGTCAATAAGAAGGTGCAAGGTATACAGTAAACCTGAATTGAAGCATCGGAATCTAAAACTGTACTCACAGGAAAGTTTCAAATCATAGAAATTAGAGAGTGTCCGTCCTCCTTTACTTAAGTCGGCATTGTGCCTTTTGTATTAAATTCTGATGCAATTTCTGTGTTTCATCTTCAATAAGATGGTGGAAGTCATATAGTAAACCTTAAGTGAAGCATCGGAATCTAAAACTGGACTCACAGGAGAGGTTCAAATCTCAGAAAGTTAGAGTGTCAGTCGTCTTGTACTTCAGTCAGCATTGTGCATTTTGTATTAAATTCGGATGCAAATTCTGTGTTTCATCGCCGATACGACGGTCCAAGGGATACAGTAAACCTGAAGTGATGCATCGGAATCTAAAACTGGACTCACTGGAGAGGTTTATATCATAGAAAGTGTGAGTGTCAGTCCTCATGTACTTAAGTCGGCTTTGTGCCTTTTGTATTAAATTCGGATGCAATTTCTGTGTTTCATCGTCAACAGGAAGGTCCAAGGGATACAGTAAACCTGAAACGAAGCATCGGAATCTAAAACTGTACTCACAGGAGGGGTTCAAATCATAGAAAGTTAGAGTGTCAGTATGCTTGTACTTAAGTCAGCATTGTGAATTTTGAATTTTTTCCGATGCAATTTTTGTGTTTCATCGTCAATAAGACGGTGCAAGGTATACAGTAAACCTGAATTGAAGCATTGGAATCAAATACTGGAATCACAGGAGAGGTTCAAATCATAGAAAGTGAGAGTGTCAGTCCTCTTGTACTTAAATCGGCATTGTGCCTTTTGTATTAAATTCGGATGCAATTTCTGTATTTCACCGTCAATAAGAAGGTCAAAGGGATACAGTAAACCTGAAGTGAAGCATCGGAATCTAAAACTGGACTCCCAGGAGAAGTTCAAATCATAGATAGTTAGAGTGTCATCCTCTTGTACTTAAGAAGGCATTGTGTCTTTTGAATTTAATTCCGATGCAATTTCTGTGTTTCATCGACAATAAGAAGGTGCAAGGTATACAGTAAACCAGAAGTGAAGCAACGGAATCTAATACTCGACTCACAGGAGAGGTTCAAATCATAGAGATTTAGAGTGGCAGTCCTCTTGTACTTAAGTCGGCATTGTTCCTTTTGAATTTCTTTCCGATGCAATATCTGTGTTTCATCGTCAATAAGGAGGTGCAAGGTATACAGTAAACCTGAAGTGAAGCATCGGAATCTAAAACTGGACTCACAGGAGAGGTTCAAATCATAGAAAGTTGGAGTGTCAAGCTACTTGTACTTAAGTCGGCATTGTGCCTTTTGAATTTAATTCCGATGCAATTTTTGTGTTTCATCGTCAATGAGATGGTGCAAGGTATACAGTAAACCTGAAGTGAAGCATCGGAATCAAATACTGGAATCACAGGAGAGGTTCAAATCATAGAACGTGAGCGTGTCAGTCCTCTCGTACTTAAGTCGGCATTGTGCCTTTTGTATTAATTTCGGATGCAATTTCTATATTTCATCGTTAATAAGAAGGTCCAAGGGATACAGTAAACCTGAAGTGAAGCATCGGAATCTAAAACTGGACTAACAGGAGAGGTTCAAATCATAGGTAGTTAGAGTGTCAGTCCACCTGTACATAAGAAGGCATTGTGTCTTTTGAATTTAATTCCGTTGCAATTTCTGTGTTTCATCGTCAATAAGAAGGTGCAAGGTATACACTAAGCCAGAAGTGAAGCATCGGAATCTAAAACTCGACTCACAGGAGAGGTTCAAATCATAGAGATTTAGAGTGGCAGTCCTCTTGTACTTAAGTCGGCATTGTTCCTTTTGAATATAATTCCGATGCAATATCTGTATTTCATCGTCAATAAGAAGGTGCAAGCTATACAGTAAACCTGAAGTTAAGCATCGGAATCTAAAACAGGACTCACAGGAGAGGTTCAAATCATAGAAAGTTAGAGTGTCAGTCCTCTTGTACTTACGTCGGCATTGTGCCTTTTGAATTAAATCCCTATGCATTTTCTCTGGTTCATCGTCAATGAGAAGGTGGAAGGTATATAGTAAACCTGAAGTGAAGCATCGTAATCTAAAACTGGACTCACAGGAGTGGTTCCAATCATAGAAAGTGAGAGTGTCAGTCCTCTTTTACTTAAGTCGGCATTGTGCCTTTTGTATTAAATTCCGATGCAATTTCTGTGTTTCATCGTCAATAAGAAGGTCCAAGGGATACAGTAAGCCTGAAGTGAAGCATCGGAATCTAAAACTGGACTCAAAGGATACGTTCAAATCATAGAAAGTGAGAGTGTCAGTCCTCTTTTACTTATGTCGGCATTGTGCCTTTTGTATTAAATTCGGATGCAATTTCTGTGTTCCATCGTCAATAAGAAGGTGCAAGGGACAAAGTAAACCTGAAGTGAAGCATCGGAATCTAAAACTGGACTCACAGGAGAGTTTCAAATCATAGAGAGATGGAGTGTCAGTCCGCTTGTACTTATGTCATCATTGTGCCTTTTGTATTAAATTCCGATGCAAAATCTGTGTTTCATCGTCAATAAGAAGGTGCAAGGTATACAGTAAACCTGAAGTGACGCATCGGAATCTAAAACTGGACTCACAGGAGAGGTTCAAATCATAGAGAATGAGAGTGTCAGTCCTCTTTTACTTAAGTCGGCATTTTGCCTTTTGTATTAAATTCGGATGCAATTTCTGTGTTTCATCGTCAATAAGAAGGTCCAAGGGATACAGTAAACCTGAAGTGAAGCATCGGAATCTAAAACTCGACTCACAGGAGATCTTCAAATCATAGAGATTTAGAGTGGCAGTCCTCTTGTACTTAAGTCGGCATTGTTCCTTTTGAATTTAATACCGATGCAATTTCTGTGTTTCATCGTCAATAAGAAGGTGCAAGGTATACAGTAAACCTGAAGTGAAGCATCGGAATCTAAAACAGGACTCACAGGAGAGGTTCAAATCATAGAAAGAGAGACTGTCAGTCCTCTTTTACTTAAGTCGGCATTGTGCCTTTTGTATTAAATTCGGATGCAATTTCTGTGTTTCATCGTCAATAAGAAGGTCCAAGGGATACAGTAAACCTGAAGTGAAGCATCGGAATCTAAAACTGGACTCACAGGAGAGGTTCAAATCATAGAACGAGAGAGAGTCAGCCCTCTTTCACTTAAGTCGGCATTGTGCCTTTTGTATTAAATTCGGATGCAATTTCTGTGTTTCATCGTCAATACGAACGTAAAAGGGATACTGTAAACCTGAAGTGAAGCATCGGAATCTAAAACTGGACTCGCAGGAGAGGATCAAATCATAGAAAGGGAGAGTGTCAGTCCTCTTGTACTTAAGTCGGCATTGTGCCTTTTGTATTAAATTCGGATGCTATTTCTGCTCTTCGTCGTTAATAAAAAGGTGCAAGGTATACAGTAAACCTGAAGTGAACCATCGGAATCTAAAACTGGACTCACAGGAGAGGTTCAAATCATAGAAAGAGAGAGTGTCAGTCCTCTTGTACTTATATCGGCATTGTGCCTTTTGTATTGAATTCGGATGCAAATTCTGTGATTCATCTCAATTAGAAGGTCCAAGGGATACAGTAAACCTGAAGAGAAGTAACGGAATCTAAAACTGGACTCACAGGAGAGGTTCAAATCATAGAAAGTCAGAGTGTCAGTCCTCTTGTACTTATGTCGGCATTGTACCTTTTGAATTTAATCCCGATGCAATTTCTGTGTTTCATCTTCAATAAGATGGTGGAAGGCATATAGTAAACCTTAAGTGAAGCATCGGAATCTAAAACTGGACTCACAGGAGAGGTTCAAATCTCAGAAAGTTAGAGTGTCAGTCCTCTTGTACTTCAGTCAGCATTGTGCATTTTGTATTAAATTCGGATGCAAATTCTGTGTTTCATCGCCGATACGACGGTCCAAGGGATACAGTAAACCTGAAGTGATGCATCGGAATCTAAAACTGGACTCACTGGAGAGGTTTATATCATAGAAAGTGTGAGTGTCAGTCCTCATGTACTTAAGTCGGCTTTGTGCCTTTTGTATTAAATTCGGATGCAATTTCTGTGTTTCATCGTCAACAGGAAGGTCCAAGGGATACAGTAAACCTGAAACGAAGTATCGGAATCTAAAACTGTACTCACAGGAGGGGTTCAAATCATAGAAAGTTAGAGTGTCAGTCCTCTTGTACTTAAGTCAGCATTGTGAATTTTGAATTTTTTCCGATGCAATTTTTGTGTTTCATCGTCAATAAGACGGTGCAAGGTATACAGTAAACCTGAAGTGAAGCATTGGAATCAAATACTGGAATCACAGGAGAGGTACAAATCATAGAAAGTGAGAGTGTCAGTCCTCTTGTACTTAAATCGGCATTGTGCCTTTTGTATTAAATTCGGATGCAATTTCTGTATTTCACCGTCAATAAGAAGGTCAAAGGGATACAGTAAACCTGAAGTGAAGCATCGGAATCTAAAACTGTACTCACAGGAAAGTTTCAAATCATAGAAATTAGAGAGTGTCCGTCCTCCTTTACTTAAGTCGGCATTGTGCCTTTTGTATTAAATTCTGATGCAATTTCTGTGTTTCATCGTCAATAAGAAGGTCCAAGGGATACAGTAAACCTGAAACGAAACATCGGAAACTAAAACTAAACTCACAGGAGAGGTTCAAATCATAGAAAGTTAGAGTGTCAGTCCTCTTGTACTTAAGTCGGCATTGTACCTTTTGAATTTAATCCCGATGCAATTTCTGTGTTTCATCTTCAATAAGATGGTGGAAGGCATATAGCAAACCTTAAGTGAAGCATCGGAATCTAAAACTGGACTCACAGGAGTGGTTCAAATCTCAGAAAGTTAGAGTGTCAGTCCTCTTGTACTTCAGTCAGCATAGTGCCTTTTGTATTATATTCGGATGCAAACTCTGTGTTTCATCGTCAATAAGTAGTCCAAGGGATACAGTAAACCTGCAGTGAAGCATCGGAATCTAAAACTGGACTCACAGGAGAGGTTCAAATCATAGAAAATGAGAGTGTCAGTACTCTTCTACTTAAGTCGGCATTGTGCCTTTTGTATTAAATTCGGATGCAATTTCTGTGTTTCATCGTCAATAAGAAGGTGCAAGTATACAGTAAACCTGAAGTGATGCATCGGAATCTGAAACTGGACCCACAGGAGAGGTTCAAATCATAGAAAGAGAGAGTGTCAGTCCTCTTTTACTGAAGTCGGCATTATGCTCTTGTATTAAATTCCAATGCAATTTGTGTGTTTTATCGTCAATAAGAAGGTCCAAGGGATACAGTAAACCTGAAGTGAAGCATCGGAATCTAAAACTGGACTCACAGGAGAGGTTCAAATCATAGAACGAGAGAGAGTCAGTCCTCTTTCACTTAAGTCGGCATTGTGCCTTTTGTATTAAATTCGGATGCAATTTCTGTGTTTCATCGTCAATAAGAACGTAAAAGGGATACTGTAAACCTGAAGTGAAGCATCGGAATCTAAAACTGGACTCGCAGGAGAGGTTCAAATCATAGAAAGGGAGAGAGTCAGTCCTCTTGTACTTAAGTCGGCATTGTGCCTTTTGTATTAAATTCGGATGCTATTTCTGCTGTTCGTCGTTAATAAAAAGGTGCAAGGTATACAGTAAACCTGAAGTGAACCATCGGAATCTAAAACTGGACTCACAGGAGAGGTTCAAATCATAGAAAGAGAGAGTGTCAGTCCTCTTGTACTTATATCGGCATTGTGCCTTTTGTATTGAATTCGGATGCAAATTCTGTGATTCATCTCAATTAGAAGGTCCAAGGGATACAGTAAACCTGAAGAGAAGCAACGGAATCTAAAACTGGACTCACAGGAGAGGTTCAAATCATAGAAAGTCAGAGTGTCAGTCCTCTTGTACTTAAGTCGGCATTGTGCCTTTTGTATTAAATTCGGATTCAAACTCTGTGTTTCATCGTCAATAAGAAGGTCCAAGGGATACTGTAAACCTGAAGTCAAGCATCGGAATCTAAAACTGGACTCTTAGGAGAGGTTCAAATCGTAGAAAGTTAGAGTGTCAGTCCTCTTGTACTTAAGTCGGCATTGTGCATTTTGTATTAAATTCGGATGCAAATTCTGTGTTTCATCGCCAATACGACGGTCCAAGTTATACAGTAAACCTGAAGTGAAGCATCGGAATCTAAAACTGGACTCACAGGAGAGGTTCAAATAATAGAAAATGAGAGTGTTAGTCCTCTTGTACTTAAGTCGGCATTATGCCTTATGTATTAAATTCGGATGCTATTTCTGCTGTTCGTCGTTAATAAAAAGGTGCAAGGTATACAGTAAACCTGAAGTGAACCATCGGAATCTAAAACTGGACTCACAGGAGAGGTTCAAATCATAGAAAGAGAGAGTGTCAGTCCTCTTGTACTTATATCGGCATTGTGCCTTTTGTATTGAATTCGGATGCAAATTCTGTGATTCATCTCAATTAGAAGGTCCAAGGGATACAGTAAACCTGAAGAGAAGCAACGGAATCTAAAACTGGACTCACAGGAGAGGTTCAAATCATAGAAAGTCAGAGTGTCAGTCCTCTTGTACTTAAGTCGGCATTGTGCCTTTTGTATTAAATTCGGATTCAAACCCTGTGTTTCATCGTCAATAAGAAGGTCCAAGGGATACTGTAAACCTGAAGTCAAGCATCAGAATCTAAAACTGGACTCTTAGGAGAGGTTCAAATCGTAGAAAGTTAGAGTGTCAGTCCTCTTGTACTTAAGTCGGCATTGTGCCTTTTGTATTAAATTCTGATGCAATTTCTGTGTTTCATCGTCAATAAGAAGGTCCAAGGGATACAGTAAACCTGAAACGAAACATCGGAAACTAAAACTGGACTCACAGGAGAGGTTCAAATCATAGAAAGTTAGAGTGTCAGTCCTCTTGTACTTAAGTCGGCATTGTACCTTTTGAATTTAATCCCGATGCAATTTCTGTGTTTCATCTTCAATAAGATGGTGGAAGGCATATAGCAAACCTTAAGTGAAGCATCGGAATCTAAAACTGGACTCACAGGAGTGGTTCAAATCTCAGAAAGTTAGAGTGTCAGTCCTCTTGTACTTCAGTCAGCATTGTGCCTTTTGTATTATATTCGGATGCAAACTCCGTGTTTCATCGTCAATAAGTAGTCCAAGGGATACAGTAAACCTGCAGTGAAGCATCGGAATCTAAAACTGGACTCACAGGAGAGGTTCAAATCATAGAAAATGAGAGTGTCAGTCCTCTTCTACTTAAGTCGGCATTGTGCCTTTTGTATTAAATTCGGATGCAATTTCTGTGTTTCATCGTCAATAAGAAGGTGCAAGTATACAGTAAACCTGAAGTGATGCATCGGAATCTGAAACTGGACACACAGGAGAGGTTCAAATCATAGAAAGAGAGAGTGTCAGTCCTCTTTTACTGAAGTCGGCATTATGCTCTTGTATTAAATTCCAATGCAATTTGTGTGTTTTATCGTCAATAAGAAGGTCCAAGGGATACAGTAAACCTGAAGTGAAGCATCGGAATCTAAAACTGGACTCACAGGAGAGGTTCAAATCATAGAACGAGAGAGAGTCAGCCCTCTTTCACTTAAGTCGGCATTGTGCCTTTTGTATTAAATTCGGATGCAATTTCTGTGTTTCATCGTCAATAAGAACGTAAAAGGGATACTGTAAACCTGAAGTGAAGCATCGGAATCTAAAACTGGACTCGCAGGAGAGGATCAAATCATAGAAAGGGAGAGTGTCAGTCCTCTTGTACTTAAGTCGGCATTGTGCCTTTTGTATTAAATTCGGATGCTATTTCTGCTCTTCGTCGTTAATAAAAAGGTGCAAGGTATACAGTAAACCTGAAGTGAACCATCGGAATCTAAAACTGGACTCACAGGAGAGGTTCAAATCATAGAAAGAGAGAGTGTCAGTCCTCTTGTACTTATATCGGCATTGTGCCTTTTGTATTGAATTCGGATGCAAATTCTGTGATTCATCTCAATTAGAAGGTCCAAGGGATACAGTAAACCTGAAGAGAAGTAACGGAATCTAAAACTGGACTCACAGGAGAGGTTCAAATCATAGAAAGTCAGAGTGTCAGTCCTCTTGTACTTATGTCGGCATTGTACCTTTTGAATTTAATCCCGATGCAATTTCTGTGTTTCATCTTCAATAAGATGGTGGAAGGCATATAGTAAACCTTAAGTGAAGCATCGGAATCTAAAACTGGACTCACAGGAGAGGTTCAAATCTCAGAAAGTTAGAGTGTCAGTCCTCTTGTACTTCAGTCAGCATTGTGCATTTTGTATTAAATTCGGATGCAAATTCTGTGTTTCATCGCCGATACGACGGTCCAAGGGATACAGTAAACCTGAAGTGATGCATCGGAATCTAAAACTGGACTCACTGGAGAGGTTTATATCATAGAAAGTGTGAGTGTCAGTCCTCATGTACTTAAGTCGGCTTTGTGCCTTTTGTATTAAATTCGGATGCAATTTCTGTGTTTCATCGTCAACAGGAAGGTCCAAGGGATACAGTAAACCTGAAACGAAGTATCGGAATCTAAAACTGTACTCACAGGAGGGGTTCAAATCATAGAAAGTTAGAGTGTCAGTCCTCTTGTACTTAAGTCAGCATTGTGAATTTTGAATTTTTTCCGATGCAATTTTTGTGTTTCATCGTCAATAAGACGGTGCAAGGTATACAGTAAACCTGAAGTGAAGCATTGGAATCAAATACTGGAATCACAGGAGAGGTACAAATCATAGAAAGTGAGAGTGTCAGTCCTCTTGTACTTAAATCGGCATTGTGCCTTTTGTATTAAATTCGGATGCAATTTCTGTATTTCACCGTCAATAAGAAGGTCAAAGGGATACAGTAAACCTGAAGTGAAGCATCGGAATCTAAAACTGTACTCACAGGAAAGTTTCAAATCATAGAAATTAGAGAGTGTCCGTCCTCCTTTACTTAAGTCGGCATTGTGCCTTTTGTATTAAATTCTGATGCAATTTCTGTGTTTCATCGTCAATAAGAAGGTCCAAGGGATACAGTAAACCTGAAACGAAACATCGGAAACTAAAACTAAACTCACAGGAGAGGTTCAAATCATAGAAAGTTAGAGTGTCAGTCCTCTTGTACTTAAGTCGGCATTGTACCTTTTGAATTTAATCCCGATGCAATTTCTGTGTTTCATCTTCAATAAGATGGTGGAAGGCATATAGCAAACCTTAAGTGAAGCATCGGAATCTAAAACTGGACTCACAGGAGTGGTTCAAACCTCAGAAAGTTAGAGTGTCAGTCCTCTTGTACTTCAGTCAGCATAGTGCCTTTTGTATTATATTCGGATGCAAACTCTGTGTTTCATCGTCAATAAGTAGTCCAAGGGATACAGTAAACCTGCAGTGAAGCATCGGAATCTAAAACTGGACTCACAGGAGAGGTTCAAATCATAGAAAATGAGAGTGTCAGTACTCTTCTACTTAAGTCGGCATTGTGCCTTTTGTATTAAATTCGGATGCAATTTCTGTGTTTCATCGTCAATAAGAAGGTGCAAGTATACAGTAAACCTGAAGTGATGCATCGGAATCTGAAACTGGACCCACAGGAGAGGTTCAAATCATAGAAAGAGAGAGTGTCAGTCCTCTTTTACTGAAGTCGGCATTATGCTCTTGTATTAAATTCCAATGCAATTTGTGTGTTTTATCGTCAATAAGAAGGTCCAAGGGATACAGTAAACCTGAAGTGAAGCATCGGAATCTAAAACTGGACTCACAGGAGAGGTTCAAATCATAGAACGAGAGAGAGTCAGTCCTCTTTCACTTAAGTCGGCATTGTGCCTTTTGTATTAAATTCGGATGCAATTTCTGTGTTTCATCGTCAATAAGAACGTAAAAGGGATACTGTAAACCTGAAGTGAAGCATCGGAATCTAAAACTGGACTCGCAGGAGAGGTTCAAATCATAGAAAGGGAGAGTGTCAGTCCTCTTGTACTTAAGTCGGCATTGTGCCTTTTGTATTAAATTCGGATGCTATTTCTGCTGTTCGTCGTTAATAAAAAGGTGCAAGGTATACAGTAAACCTGAAGTGAACCATCGGAATCTAAAACTGGACTCACAGGAGAGGTTCAAATCATAGAAAGAGAGAGTGTCAGTCCTCTTGTACTTATATCGGCATTGTGCCTTTTGTATTGAATTCGGATGCAAATTCTGTGATTCATCTCAATTAGAAGGTCCAAGGGATACAGTAAACCTGAAGAGAAGCAACGGAATCTAAAACTGGACTCACAGGAGAGGTTCAAATCATAGAAAGTCAGAGTGTCAGTCCTCTTGTACTTAAGTCGGCATTGTGCCTTTTGTATTAAATTCGGATTCAAACTCTGTGTTTCATCGTCAATAAGAAGGTCCAAGGGATACTGTAAACCTGAAGTCAAGCATCGGAATCTAAAACTGGACTCTTAGGAGAGGTTCAAATCGTAGAAAGTTAGAGTGTCAGTCCTCTTGTACTTAAGTCGGCATTGTGCATTTTGTATTAAATTCGGATGCAAATTCTGTGTTTCATCGCCAATACGACGGTCCAAGTTATACAGTAAACCTGAAGTGAAGCATCGGAATCTAAAACTGGACTCACAGGAGAGGTTCAAATAATAGAAAATGAGAGTGTTAGTCCTCTTGTACTTAAGTCGGCATTATGCCTTATGTATTAACACTCTCTGTACCAGGCCTATTTTATGCACCCGTCCCTAGAAACCGGGCAATTTTACCAATATTAAAAAAATTACTGCATCAAATCTACTGTTTGGATTGTGGCAAATTTGGTACCATCTTGAAGCTGCACATTTCTACTTTAATTCTGAGTGAAAGAAACTACTTTACAATGCACAGCTTTAAGGTACAGTTATAGAAATCACTTAGATGTTTTAAGAATTTAGAAAAAGTCATACGAATAAGGGAATACAATTGTGATTTATTTTTAACCAAAATTGTGGCACTACATTACATGTTTCTGATAGTATACAGTATTACATATAAATTTCACACAGAATCATATTGTTTTTTAGTGTGGAAAATTTTAAAGCAAGGTTCCAGGCAGAGTGCAACGCCACACTGTTCACATTCGTATCGTGTCTCTTTGCGAGAAGCCTTGCCACTCTGTTTCTTGCTCCTGGAACTGCACACGTGACACACACGAGCAGCATACTTCTTAGTAGTTGCAGGTATGTGCTGCAAAAAATGTCTCTTTGTTAGCCGACCTACAGTTCCTTCATTTCTTGGAATGAATTCAAGTGTGTCGTCTTCAACAAGCTGAACTGCAAGCACTGTTATAAAGTCTGTTATTGTAATTTTCTTCCTGTGCACTGCATTGTACAGCCAAAATGCATTTGATACTCCCATAAGCAGCAAATGGAAATATAATTTTCGCCACCATTTCACAGTTCTGTGCTGGAACGGATTGTACTGCAGGCGTTGGTCTCCAATATCCACTCCAATTTTATTGAGGTTGTAATCAAGTACCTGAAGTGGTTTCAATACTACAGACCCATTTCTCTTAGTATGCGTACCAAATGTTGCTTGATGCCTTGTAGACAATGTATACACATCTCTCTTATCTTTCCACTTCATTGCCAATACATTATCTTTACGCCGAAAAGACATTTCGCCCTTTTTCAGCTTAGCAGATACTAAATCTTTAGGCAATCCTTTCCTGGATTTGTTCACAGTACCAACAGCTCCAGTGCCTTTCTCTGCCAGTTGCTGAAATAGCTCTGGACTGGAATAAAATCGATCTAAATACACAGTGTGGCCTTTGTTCAGCAAGCTGCTGTCAGACAACAATCGCAAAATAACCGCAGACGAAGAATTGTCAACAATATGCTTACCAGCATAAACTTCAAAATTTACAACATAGCCACTACTGGCTTCAGCAACAGCATATACTTTCAGTCCATACTTATGAGGCTTATTTTGCATGTAAACACGGAAACTCACACGACCTCGAAATGGGCAAATTCCTTCATCAATTGTCACTTTTTCTGAGGGACGATATGCCTGGATACATCGCTCCTTCAAATTATTATAATATGGCAAAACTTTGTAAAGTGGATGAAATCCATCTTCGCCTGGTTTTTTCTGATTTGAATTGTCAACAAGATGCAAGCATGACAGTATCTGAGTGAAACGCAAACGGCTCATGACATGGGGACAAAAGTTACAACTAAGAACAGGATTAGTGCTCCAATGGTCCGCAATTTTGGGCTTTTTCGAAACACACATGTGGAAAATAATACCCAAGAAACGCCTCATCTCACTTATAGTCACTGGCTTCCACGAACTCAAAACTGAATGGGGCTTCAGATTATTTCCTCTTCTTTTCTTCTGTATTGTCTGTGATGCATACAAATTTGTCTGTCTCTTGAGTTCATTTACGTCACTGTCAGTAAGGAACACTTTACTGCAATCCAGTACAGAACTCGACTCATCAATATCCACTAGTATCTGCCTGGGTGTCGTGTTGACAGGCAGAGGTCGGTAGGTGTCAACTGCAGTCCACTCACTGTCTTTCGGATACGGCACAGCTGCTGGATTTGAAGCAACACCTTCAACATCATTCTCGTCTTCATCTGAAGACAAACTGTCATCAATCTCGTCTTCTAAAAAGAATATCACATTATGTGTAACTACATACATCGTTTACACATGTTCAACAGATATGTGCGTACTGCACAATTACGTGGAAAATTCGGAAATACGTACCTTCAAACACACCATTGCATTCAGAATCGTCTGAATCACTCTCTACATTATCCAGAGTGTCGCTATGATTGATCAAATCCGCAATTTCTGCGTCTGATAAACCGCGCCGAAACATGATGACAAACAACTGAATGATATACAGACTGAGAACGCAAAGATAAGTTTTAACATGAATTACAGCGCTGCCGTGACATCTATGGACGCATTTTGTTAATAAACATCTGAAAAACGTATAGCGCTGGCCAAACCCGTAGAAATAACGTTGCAGTGTTTTGAATGAAATTAAATGTAGCGGCCCGTAAATTTTACGGGCTTGGTGATTTTCGCGCGATCCCAGGCCCGTAAATTTTACGGGCTTGGCGCTTAGAGTGTTAAATTCCGATGCCATTTCTGTGTTTCATCGTCAATAAGAAGGTGCAAGGTATACAGTAAACCTGAATTGAAGCATCGGAATCTAAAACTGTACTCACAGGAAAGTTTCAAATCATAGAAATTAGAGAGTGTCCGTCCTCCTTTACTTAAGTCGGCATTGTGCCTTTTGTATTAAATTCTGATGCAATTTCTGTGTTTCATCTTCAATAAGATGGTGGAAGTCATATAGTAAACCTTAAGTGAAGCATCGGAATCTAAAACTGGACTCACAGGAGAGGTCCAAATCTCAGAAAGTTAGAGTGTCAGTCGTCTTGTACTTCAGTCAGCATTGTGCATTTTGTATTAAATTCGGATGCAAATTCTGTGTTTCATCGCCGATACGACGGTCCAAGGGATACAGTAAACCTGAAGTGATGCATCGGAATCTAAAACTGGACTCACTGGAGAGGTTTATATCATAGAAAGTGTGAGTGTCAGTCCTCATGTACTTAAGTCGGCTTTGTGCCTTTTGTATTAAATTCGGATGCAATTTCTGTGTTTCATCGTCAACAGGAAGGTCCAAGGGATACAGTAAACCTGAAACGAAGCATCGGAATCTAAAACTGTACTCACAGGAGGGGTTCAAATCATAGAAAGTTAGAGTGTCAGTCCTCTTGTACTTAAGTCAGCATTGTGAATTTTGAATTTTTTCCGATGCAATTTTTGTGTTTCATCGTCAATAAGACGGTGCAAGGTATACAGTAAACCTGAATTGAAGCATTGGAATCAAATACTGGAATCACAGGAGAGGTTCAAATCATAGAAAGTGAGAGTGTCAGTCCTCTTGTACTTAAATCGGCATTGTGCCTTTTGTATTAAATTCGGATGCAATTTCTGTATTTCACCGTCAATAAGAAGGTCAAAGGGATACAGTAAACCTGAAGTGAAGCATCGGAATCTAAAACTGGACTCCCAGGAGAAGTTCAAATCATAGATAGTTAGAGTGTCATCCTCTTGTACTTAAGAAGGCATTGTGTCTTTTGAATTTAATTCCGATGCAATTTCTGTGTTTCATCGACAATAAGAAGGTGCAAGGTATACAGTAAACCAGAAGTGAAGCAACGGAATCTAATACTCGACTCACAGGAGAGGTTCAAATCATAGAGATTTAGAGTGGCAGTCCTCTTGTACTTAAGTCGGCATTGTTCCTTTTGAATTTCTTTCCGATGCAATATCTGTGTTTCATCGTCAATAAGGAGGTGCAAGGTATACAGTAAACCTGAAGTGAAGCATCGGAATCTAAAACTGGACTCACAGGAGAGGTTCAAATCATAGAAAGTTGGAGTGTCAAGCTACTTGTACTTAAGTCGGCATTGTGCCTTTTGAATTTAATTCCGATGCAATTTTTGTGTTTCATCGTCAATGAGATGGTGCAAGGTATACAGTAAACCTGAAGTGAAGCATCGGAATCAAATACTGGAATCACAGGAGAGGTTCAAATCATAGAACGTGAGAGTGTCAGTCCTCTTGTACTTAAGTCGGCATTGTGCCTTTTGTATTAATTTCGGATGCAATTTCTATATTTCATCGTTAATAAGAAGGTCCAAGGGATACAGTAAACCTGAAGTGAAGCATCGGAATCTAAAACTGGACTAACAGGAGAGGTTCAAATCATAGGTAGTTAGAGTGTCAGTCCACCTGTACATAAGAAGGCATTGTGTCTTTTGAATTTAATTCCGTTGCAATTTCTGTGTTTCATCGTCAATAAGAAGGTGCAAGGTATACACTAAACCAGAAGTGAAGCATCGGAATCTAAAACTCGACTCACAGGAGAGGTTCAAATCATAGAGATTTAGAGTGGCAGTCCTCTTGTACTTAAGTCGGCATTGTTCCTTTTGAATATAATTCCGATGCAATATCTGTATTTCATCGTCAATAAGAAGGTGCAAGCTATACAGTAAACCTGAAGTTAAGCATCGGAATCTAAAACAGGACTCACAGGAGAGGTTCAAATCATAGAAAGTTAGAGTGTCAGTCCTCTTGCACTTACGTCGGCATTGTGCCTTTTGAATTAAATCCCTATGCATTTTCTCTGGTTCATCGTCAATGAGAAGGTGGAAGGTATATAGTGAACCTGAAGTGAAGCATCGTAATCTAAAACTGGACTCACAGGAGTGGTTCCAATCATAGAAAGTGAGAGTGTCAGTCCTCTTTTACTTAAGTCGTCATTGTGCCTTTTGTATTAAATTCCGATGCAATTTCTGTGTTTCATCGTCAATAAGAAGGTCCAAGGGATACAGTAAGCCTGAAGTGAAGCATCGGAATCTGAAACTGGACTCACAGGAGAGGTTCAAATCTCAGAAAGTTAGAGTGTCAGTCCTCTTGTACTTCAGTCAGCATTGTGCATTTTGTATTAAATTCGGATGCAAATTCTGTGTTTCATCGCGGATACGACGGTCCAAGGGATACAGTAAACCTGAAGTGATGCATCGGAATCTAAAACTGGACTCACTGGAGAGGTTTATATCATAGAAAGTGTGAGTGTCAGTCCTCATGTACTTAAGTCGGCTTTGTGCCTTTTGTATTAAATTCGGATGCAATTTCTGTGTTTCATCGTCAACAGGAAGGTCCAAGGGATACAGTAAACCTGAAACGAAGCATCGGAATCTAAAACTGTACTCACAGGAGGGGTTCAAATCATAGAAAGTTAGAGTGTCAGTCCTCTTGTACTTAAGTCAGCATTGTGAATTTTGAATTTTTTCCGATGCAATTTTTGTGTTTCATCGTCAATAAGACGGTGCAAGGTATACAGTAAACCTGAATTGAAGCATTGGAATCAAATACTGGAATCACAGGAGAGGTTCAAATCATAGAAAGTGAGAGTGTCAGTCCTCTTGTACTTAAATCGGCATTGTGCCTTTTGTATTAAATTCGGATGCAATTTCTGTATTTCACCGTCAATAAGAAGGTCAAAGGGATACAGTAAACCTGAAGTGAAGCATCGGAATCTAAAACTGGACTCCCAGGAGAAGTTCAAATCATAGATAGTTAGAGTGTCATCCTCTTGTACTTAAGAAGGCATTGTGTCTTTTGAATTTAATTCCGATGCAATTTCTGTGTTTCATCGACAATAAGAAGGTGCAAGGTATACAGTAAACCAGAAGTGAAGCAACGGAATCTAATACTCGACTCACAGGAGAGGTTCAAATCATAGAGATTTAGAGTGGCAGTCCTCTTGTACTTAAGTCGGCATTGTTCCTTTTGAATTTCTTTCCGATGCAATATCTGTGTTTCATCGTCAATAAGGAGGTGCAAGGTATACAGTAAACCTGAAGTGAAGCATCGGAATCTAAAACTGGACTCACAGGAGAGGTTCAAATCATAGAAAGTTGGAGTGTCAAGCTACTTGTACTTAAGTCGGCATTGTGCCTTTTGAATTTAATTCCGATGCAATTTTTGTGTTTCATCGTCAATGAGATGGTGCAAGGTATACAGTAAACCTGAAGTGAAGCATCGGAATCAAATACTGGAATCACAGGAGAGGTTCAAATCATAGAACGTGAGAGTGTCAGTCCTCTTGTACTTAAGTCGGCATTGTGCCTTTTGTATTAATTTCGGATGCAATTTCTATATTTCATCGTTAATAAGAAGGTCCAAGGGATACAGTAAACCTGAAGTGAAGCATCGGAATCTAAAACTGGACTAACAGGAGAGGTTCAAATCATAGGTAGTTAGAGTGTCAGTCCACCTGTACATAAGAAGGCATTGTGTCTTTTGAATTTAATTCCGTTGCAATTTCTGTGTTTCATCGTCAATAAGAAGGTGCAAGGTATACACTAAACCAGAAGTGAAGCATCGGAATCTAAAACTCGACTCACAGGAGAGGTTCAAATCATAGAGATTTAGAGTGGCAGTCCTCTTGTACTTAAGTCGGCATTGTTCCTTTTGAATATAATTCCGATGCAATATCTGTATTTCATCGTCAATAAGAAGGTGCAAGCTATACAGTAAACCTGAAGTTAAGCATCGGAATCTAAAACAGGACTCACAGGAGAGGTTCAAATCATAGAAAGTTAGAGTGTCAGTCCTCTTGTACTTACGTCGGCATTGTGCCTTTTGAATTAAATCCCTATGCATTTTCTCTGGTTCATCGTCAATGAGAAGGTGGAAGGTATATAGTGAACCTGAAGTGAAGCATCGTAATCTAAAACTGGACTCACAGGAGTGGTTCCAATCATAGAAAGTGAGAGTGTCAGTCCTCTTTTACTTAAGTCGTCATTGTGCCTTTTGTATTAAATTCCGATGCAATTTCTGTGTTTCATCGTCAATAAGAAGGTCCAAGGGATACAGTAAGCCTGAAGTGAAGCATCGGAATCTGAAACTGGACTCACAGGAGAGGTTCAAATCTCAGAAAGTTAGAGTGTCAGTCCTCTTGTACTTCAGTCAGCATTGTGCATTTTGTATTAAATTCGGATGCAAATTCTGTGTTTCATCGCCGATACGACGGTCCAAGGGATACAGTAAACCTGAAGTGATGCATCGGAATCTAAAACTGGACTCACTGGAGAGGTTTATATCATAGAAAGTGTGAGTGTCAGTCCTCATGTACTTAAGTCGGCTTTGTGCCTTTTGTATTAAATTCGGATGCAATTTCTGTGTTTCATCGTCAACAGGAAGGTCCAAGGGATACAGTAAACCTGAAACGAAGCATCGGAATCTAAAACTGTACTCACAGGAGGGGTTCAAATCATAGAAAGTTAGAGTGTCAGTCCTCTTGTACTTAAGTCATCATTGTGAATTTTGAATTTTTTCCGATGCAATTTTTGTGTTTCATCGTCAATAAGACGGTGCAAGGTATACAGTAAACCTGAAGTGAAGCATCGGAATCTAAAACTGGACTCCCAGGAGAAGTTCAAATCATAGATAGTTAGAGTGTCAGTCCTCTTGTACTTAAGAAGGCATTGTGTCTTTTGAATTTAATTCCGATGCAATTTCTGTGTTTCATCGACAATAAGAAGGTGCAAGGTATACAGTAAACCAGAAGTGAAGCAACGGAATCTAATACTCGACTCACAGGAGAGGTTCAAATCATAGAGATTTAGAGTGGCAGTCCTCTTGTACTTAAGTCGGCATTGTTCCTTTTGAATTTATTTGCGATGCAATATCTGTGTTTCATCGTCAATAAGGAGGTGCAAGGTATACAGTAAACCTGAAGTGAAGCATCGGAATGTAAAACTGGACTCACAGGAGAGGTTCAAATCATAGAAAGTTGGAGTGTCAAGCTACTTGTACTTAAGTCGGCATTGTGCCTTTTGAATTTAATTCCGATGCAATTTTTGTGTTTCATCGTCAATGAGATGGTGAAAGGTATACAGTAAACCTGAAGTGAAGCATCGGAATCAAATACTGGAATCACAGGAGAGGTTCAAATCATAGAACGTGAGAGTGTCAGTCCTCTTGTACTTAAGTCGGCATTGTGCATTTTGTATTAATTCGGATGCAATTTCTATATTTCATCGTTAATAAGAAGGTCCAAGGGATACAGTAAACCTGAAGTGAAGCATCGGAATCTAAAACTGGACTAACAGGAGAGGTTCAAATCATAGGTAGTTAGAGTGTCAGTCCACCTGTACATAAGAAATCATTGTGTCTTTTGAATTTAATTCCGTTGCAATTTCTGTGTTTCATCGTCAATAAGAAGGTGCAAGGTATACACTAAACCAGAAGTGAAGCATCGGAATCTAAAACTCGACTCACAGGAGAGGTTCAAATCATAGAGATTTAGAGTGGCAGTCCTCTTGTACTTAAGTCGGCATTGTTCCTTTTGAATATAATTCCGATGCAATATCTGTATTTCATCGTCAATAAGAAGGTGCAAGCTATACAGTAAACCTGAAGTTAAGCATCGGAATCTAAAACAGGACTCACAGGAGAGGTTCAAATCATAGAAAGTTAGAGTGTCAGTCCTCTTGTACTTACGTCGGCATTGTGCCTTTTGAATTAAATCCCTATGCATTTTCTCTGGTTCATCGTCAATGAGAAGGTGGAAGGTATATAGTAAACCTGAAGTGAAGCATCGTAATCTAAAACTGGACTCACAGGAGTGGTTCCAATCATAGAAAGTGAGAGTGTCAGTCCTCTTTTACTTAAGTCGGCATTGTGCCTTTTGTATTAAATTCCGATGCAATTTCTGTGTTTCATCGTCAATAAGAAGGTCCAAGGGATACAGTAAGCCTGAAGTGAAGCATCGGAATCTAAAACTGGACTCAAAGGTTAGGTTCAAATCATAGAAAGTGAGAGTGTCAGTCCTCTTTTACTTATGTCGGCATTGTGCCTTTTGTATTAAATTCGGAAGCAATTTCTGTGTTCCATCGTCAATAAGAAGGTGCAAGGGACAAAGTAAACCTGAAGTGAAGCATCGGAATCTAAAACTGGACTCACAGGAGAGTTTCAAATCATAGAGAGATGGAGTGTCAGTCCGCTTGTACTTATGTCATCATTGTGCCTTTAGTATTAAATTCCGATGCAAAATCTGTGTTTCATCGTTAATAAGAAGGTGCAAGGTATACAGTAAACCTGAAGTGACGCATCGGAATCTAAAACTGGACTCACAGGAGAGGTTCAAATCATAGAGAATGAGAGTGTCAGTCCTCTTTTACTTAAGTCGGCATTTTGCCTTTTGTATTAAATTCGGATGCAATTTCTGTGTTTCATCGTCAATAAGAAGGTCCAAGGGATACAGTAAACCTGTAGTGAAGCATCGGAATCTAAAACTGGACTTACAGGAGAGGTTCAAATTATAGAAAGTTTGAGTGTCAGTCCACTTGTACTTAAGTCATCATTGTGCCTTTTGTATTAAATTCGGATGCAAACTCTGTGTTTCATCGTTAATAAGAAGGTCCAAGGGATACAGTAAACCTGAAGTGAAGCATCGGAATTTAAAACTGTACTCACCGGAGGGGTTCAAAAAATAGACAGTTAGAGTGTCAGTCCTCTTGTACTTAAGTCGGCTTTGTGCCTTTTCTATTAAATTCGGATGCAATTTCTGTGTCTCATCGCCAATAAGAAGGTCCACCAAGGTATACAGAAAACATGAGGTGAAGCATCGGAATCGAAAACTGGACTCACAGGAGAGGTTGAAATCACAGAAAGTGAGAGTGTCAGTCCTCTTTTACTTAAGTCGGCATTGTGCCTTTTGAATTTAATTATGATGCAATTACTTTGCTTCATCGTCAATAAGAAGGTGCAAGGCGTACAGTAAACCTGAAGTGAAGCATCGGAATCTAAAACTGGTCTCACAGGAGAGGTTCAAATCACAGAAAGTGAGAGTGCCAGTCCTCTTTTACTTAAGTCGGCATTGTGCCTTTTGTGTTAAATTCGGATGCATTTCTGTGTTTCATCGTCAATAAGAAGGTCCAAGGTATACAGTAAACCTGAAGTGAAGCATCGGAATCTAAAACTGGACTCACAGGAGAGGTTCAAATAATAGAAAGACAGAGTGACAGACCTCTTTTACTAAGTCAGCATTGTGCCTTCTGTATTAAATTCGGATGCAATTTCTCTGTGACATCGTCAATAAGAAGGTCCAAGGGATACAGTAAACCTGAAGTGAAGCATCGGAATCTAAAACTGGACTCACAGGAGAGTTTGAAATCATAGTAAGGGAGAGTGTCAGTCATCTTGTACTTAAGTCGGCATTGTGGTTTTTGTATTAAATTCGGATGCAATTTCTGTGTTTCATCGTCAATAAGAAGGTGCAAGGTATACAGTAACCTGAAGTGAAGCATCGGAATCTAAAACTGGACTCACAGGAGAGGTTCAAATCATAGAAAACGAGAGTATCAGTCCTCTTGTACTTAAGTCGGCATTGTGCTTTTTATTAAATTCGGGTGCAATTTCTGTGTTTCATCGTCAATAAGAAGGTCCAAGGGATACAGTAAACCTGTAGTGATGCATCGGAATCTAAAACTGGACTCACAGGAAAGGTTCAAATCATAGATTGTTAGAGTGTCAGTCCTCTTATACTTAATTCGGCATGTGTCGTTTGAATTCAATTCCGATGCAATTTCTGTGTTTCATCGTCAATAAGAAGGTGCAAGGTATACAGTAAGACTGTAGTGAAGCATCGGAATCTAAAACTGGACTCACAGGAGAGGTTCAAATCATAGAGAGATAGAGTATCAGTCCTCTTGTACTTAAGTCGGCATTGTGCTTTTGAATTTAATTCCGATGCAATTTCTGTGTTTCATCGTCAATAAGAAGGTGCAAGGTATAAAGTAAACCTGAAGTGAAGCATTGGAATCTAAAACTGGACTCACAGGAGAGGTTCAAATGATAGAAAGTGTTAGTGTCAGTCTTCTTTTACTTAAGACGGCAATGTGCCTTTTGTATTAAATTCGGATGCAATTTCTGTAATTCATCGTCAATAAGAAGGTCCAAGGGATACAGTAAACCTGAAGTGAAGCATCGGAATCTAAAAGTGGACTCACAGGAGAGGTTCATATCATAGATAGTTAGAGTGTCAGTCCTCTTGTACTTAAGTCGGCATTGTGCTTTTTGAATTTAATTCCGATGCAATTTATGTGTTTCATCGTCAATAAGACGGTGCAAGGTATACAGTAAACCTGAAGTGAAGCGTCGTAATCTAAAACTGGGCTCAGAGGATAGGTTCATATCATAGAAAGAGAGAGTGACAGTCCTCTTTTACTTAAGTCGGCATTGTGCCTTTTGTATTAAATTCGGATGAAATTTCTGTGTTTCATCGTCAATAAGATGGTCCAAGGGTACAGTAAACCTGACGTGACGCACCGGAATCTAAAACTGGACTCACAGGAGAGGTTCAAATCATAGAAAGTGAGACAGTCAGTCCTCTTAATCTTAAGTCGGCGTTGTGCCTTTTGTATTAAATTCCGATGCAATTTCTGTGTTTCATCGTCAATTAGAAATGTGCAAGGTATACAGTAAACCTGAAGTGAAGCATCGGAATCTAAAACTGGACTCAGAGGAGAGGTTCAAATCATAGAAAACGAGAGTGTCAGTCCTCTTGTACTTAAGTTGGCATTGTGCCTTGTTATTAAATTCGGATGCAATTTCTGTGTTTCATCGTCAATAAGAAGGTCCAAGGTATACAGTAAACCTGAAGTGAAGCATCGGAATCTAAAACTGGACTCACAGGATAGGTTCAAATCATAGAAAGAGAGAGTGTCAGTCCTCTTTTACTGAAGTCGGCATTATGCTCTTGTATTAAATTCCAATGCAATTTGTGTGTTTTATCGTCAATAAGAAGGTCCAAGGGATACAGTAAACCCGAAGTGAAGCATCAGAATCTAAAACTGGACTCACAGGAAAGGTTCAAATCATAGAACGAGAGAGAGTCAGACCTCTTTCACTTAAGTCGGCATTGTGCCTTTTGTATTAAATTCGGATGCAATTTATGTGTTTCATCATCAATAAGAACGTAAACGGGATACTGTAAACCTGAAGTGAAGCATCGGAATCTAAAACTGGACTCGCAGGAGAGGTTCAAATCATAGAAAGGGAGAGTGTCAGTCCTCTTGTACTTAAGTCGGCATTGTGCCTTTTGTATTAAATTCGGATGCTATTTCTGCTGTTCGTCGTTAATAAAAAGGTGCAAGGTATACAGTAAACCTGAAGTGAACCATCGGAATCTAAAACTGGACTCACAGGAGAGGTTCAAATCATAGATAGAGAGAGTGTCAGTCCTCTTGTACTTATATCGGCATTGTGCCTTTTGTATTGAATTCGGATGCAAATTCTGTGATTCATCTCAATTAGAAGGTCCAAGGGATACAGTAAACCTGAAGAGAAGCAACGGAATCTAAAACTGGACTCACAGGAGAGGTTCAAATCATAGAAAGTCAGAGTGTCAGTCCTCTTGTACTTAAGTCGGCATTGTGCCTTTTGTATTAAATTCGGATTCAAACTCTGTGTTTCATCGTCAATAAGAAGGTCCAAGGGATACTGTAAACCTGAAGTCAAGCATCGGAATCTAAAACTGGACTCTTAGGAGAGGTTCAAATCGTAGAAAGTTAGAGTGTCAGTCCTCTTGTACTTAAGTCGGCATTGTGCATTTTGTATTAAATTCGGATGCAAATTCTGTGTTTCATCGCCAATACGACGGTCCAAGTTATACAGTAAACCTGAAGTGAAGCATCGGAATCTAAAACTGGACTCACAGGAGAGGTTCAAATAATAGAAAATGAGAGTGTTAGTCCTCTTGTACTTAAGTCGGCATTATGCCTTTTGTATTAAATTCCGATGCAATTTCTGTGTTTCATCGTCAATAAGAAGGTGCAAGGTATACAGTAAACCTGAATTGAAGCATCGGAATCTAAAACTGTACTCACAGGAAAGTTTCAAATCATAGAAATTCGAGAGTGTCCGTCCACCTTTACTTAAGTCGGCATTGTGCCTTTTGTATTAAATTCTGATGCAATTTCTGTGTTTCATCGTCAATAAGAAGGTCCAAGGGATACAGTAAACCTGAAACGAAACATCGGAAACTAAAACTGGACTCACAGGAGAGGTTCAAATCATAGAAAGTTAGAGTGTCAGTCCTCTTGTACTTAAGTCGGCATTGTACCTTTTGAATTTAATCCCGATGCAATTTCTGTGTTTCATCTTCAATAAGATGGTGGAAGGCATATAGTAAACCTTAAGTGAAGCATCGGAATCTAAAACTGGACTCACAGGAGAGGTTCAAATCTCAGAAAGTTAGAGTGTCAGTCCTCTTGTACTTCAGTCAGCATTGTGCATTTTGTATTAAATTCGGATGCAAATTCTGTGTTTCATCGCCGATACGACGGTCCAAGGGATACAGTAAACCTGAAGTGATGCATCGGAATCTAAAACTGGACTCACTGGAGAGGTTTATATCATAGAAAGTGTGAGTGTCAGTCCTCATGTACTTAAGTCGGCTTTGTGCCTTTTGGATTAAATTCGGATGCAATTTCTGTGTTTCATCGTCAACAGGAAGGTCCAAGGGATACAGTAAACCTGAAACGAAGCATCGGAATCTAAAACTGTACTCACAGGAGGGGTTCAAATCATAGAAAGTTAGAGTGTCAGTCCTCTTGTACTTAAGTCATCATTGTGAATTTTGAATTTTTTCCGATGCAATTTTTGTGTTTCATCGTCAACAAGACGGTGCAAGGTATACAGTAAACCTGAAGTGAAGCATTGGAAACAAATACTGGAATCACAGGGGAGGTTGAAATGATAGAAAGTGAGAGTGTCAGTCCTCTTGTACTTAAATCGGCATTGTGCCTTTTGTATTGAATTCGGATGCAATTTCTGTATTTCACCGTCAATAAGAAGGTCAAAGGGATACAGTAAACCTGAAGTGAAGCATCGGAATCTAAAACTGGACTCCCAGGAGAAGTTCAAATCATAGACAGTTAGAGTGTCAGTCCTCTTGTACTTAAGAAGGCATTGTGTCTTTTGAATTTAATTCCGATGCAATTTCTGTGTTTCATCGACAATAAGAAGGTGCAAGGTATACAGTAAACCAGAAGTGAAGCAACGGAATCTAATACTCGACTCACAGGAGAGGTTCAAATCATAGAGATTTAGAGTGGCAGTCCTCTTGTACTTAAGTCGGCATTGTTCCTTTTGAATTTATTTGCGATGCAATATCTGTGTTTCATCGTCAATAAGGAGGTGCAAGGTATACAGTAAACCTGAAGTGAAGCATCGGAATGTAAAACTGGACTCACAGGAGAGGTTCAAATCATAGAAAGTTGGAGTGTCAAGCTACTTGTACTTAAGTCGGCATTGTGCCTTTTGAATTTAATTCCGATGCAATTTTTGTGTTTCATCGTCAATGAGATGGTGCAAGGTATACAGTAAACCTGAAGTGAAGCATCGGAATCAAATACTGGAATCACAGGAGAGGTTCAAATCATAGAACGTGAGAGTGTCAGTCCTCTTGTACTTAAGTCGGCATTGTGCATTTTGTATTAATTCGGATGCAATTTCTATATTTCATCGTTAATAAGAAGGTCCAAGGGATACAGTAAACCTGAAGTGAAGCATCGGAATCTAAAACTGGACTAACAGGAGAGGTTCAAATCATAGGTAGTTAGAGTGTCAGTCCACCTGTACATAAGAAGGCATTGTGTCTTTTGAATTTAATTCCGTTGCAATTTCTGTGTTTCATCGTCAATAAGAAGGTGCAAGGTATACACTAAACCAGAAGTGAAGCATCGGAATCTAAAACTCGACTCACAGGAGAGGTTCAAATCATAGAGATTTAGAGTGGCAGTCCTCTTGTACTTAAGTCGGCATTGTTCCTTTTGAATATAATTCCGATGCAATATCTGTATTTCATCGTCAATAAGAAGGTGCAAGCTATACAGTAAACCTGAAGTTAAGCATCGGAATCTAAAACAGGACTCACAGGAGAGGTTCAAATCATAGAAAGTTAGAGTGTCAGTCCTCTTGTACTTACGTCGGCATTGTGCCTTTTGAATTAAATCCCTATGCATTTTCTCTGGTTCATCGTCAATGAGAGGGTGGAAGGTATATAGTAAACCTGAAGTGAAGCATCGTAATCTAAAACTGGACTCACAGGAGTGGTTCCAATCATAGAAAGTGAGAGTGTCAGTCCTCTTTTACTTAAGTCGGCATTGTGCCTTTTGTATTAAATTCCGATGCAATTTCTGTGTTTCATCGTCAATAAGAAGGTCCAAGGGATACAGTAAGCCTGAAGTGAAGCATCGGAATCTAAAACTGGACTCAAAGGTTAGGTTCAAATCATAGAAAGTGAGAGTGACAGTCCTCTTTTACTTATGTCGGCATTGTGCCTTTTGTATTAAATTCGGAAGCAATTTCTGTGTTCCATCGTCAATAAGAAGGTGCAAGGGACAAAGTAAACCTGAAGTGAAGCATCGGAATCTAAAACTGGAATCACAGGAGAGTTTCAAATCATAGAGAGATGGAGTGTCAGTCCGCTTGTACTTATGTCATCATTGTGCCTTTAGTATTAAATTCCGATGCAAAATCTGTGTTTCATCGTTAATAAGAAGGTGCAAGGTATACAGTAAACCTGAAGTGACGCATCGGAATCTAAAACTGGACTCACAGGAGAGGTTCAAATCATAGAGAATGAGAGTGTCAGTCCTCTTTTACTTAAGTCGGCATTTTGCCTTTTGTATTAAATTCGGATGCAATTTCTGTGTTTCATCGTCAATAAGAAGGTCCAAGGGATACAGTAAACCTGTAGTGAAGCATCGGAATCTAAAACTGGACTTACAGGAGAGGTTCAAATTATAGAAAGTTTGAGTGTCAGTCCTCTTGTACTTAAGTCATCATTGTGCCTTTTGTATTAAATTCGGATGCAAACTCTGTGTTTCATCGTTAATAAGAAGGTCCAAGGGATACAGTAAACCTGAAGTGAAGCATCGGAATTTAAAACTGTACTCACCGGAGGGGTTCAAAAAATAGACAGTTAGAGTGTCAGTCCTCTTGTACTTAAGTCGGCTTTGTGCCTTTTCTATTAAATTCGGATGCAATTTCTGTGTCTCATCGCCAATAAGAAGGTCCACCAAGGTATACAGAAAACATGAGGTGAAGCATCGGAATCGAAAACTGGACTCACAGGAGAGGTTGAAATCACAGAAAGTGAGAGTGTCAGTCCTCTTATACTTAAGTCGGCATTGTGCCTTTTGAATTTAATTATGATGCAATTACTTTGCTTCATCGTCAATAAGAAGGTGCAAGGCGTACAGTAAACCTGAAGTGAAGCATCGGAATCTAAAACTGGTCTCACAGGAGAGGTTCAAATCACAGAAAGTGAGAGTGCCAGTCCTCTTTTACTTAAGTCGGCATTGTGCCTTTTGTGTTAAATTCGGATGCATTTCTGTGTTTCATCGTCAATAAGAAGGTCCAAGGTATACAGTAAACCTGAAGTGAAGCATCGGAATCTAAAACTGGACTCACAGGAGAGGTTCAAATAATAGAAAGACAGAGTGACAGACCTCTTTTACTAAGTCAGCATTGTGCCTTCTGTATTAAATTCGGATGCAATTTCTCTGTGACATCGTCAATAAGAAGGTCCAAGGGATACAGTAAACCTGAAGTGAAGCATCGGAATCTAAAACTGGACTCACAGGAGAGTTTGAAATCATAGTAAGGGAGAGTGTCAGTCATCTTGTACTTAAGTCGGCATTGTGGTTTTTGTATTAAATTCGGATGCAATTTCTGTGTTTCATCGTCAATAAGAAGGTGCAAGGTATACAGTAACCTGAAGTGAAGCATCGGAATCTAAAACTGGACTCACAGGAGAGGTTCAAATCATAGAAAACGAGAGTATCAGTCCTCTTGTACTTAAGTCGGCATTGTGCTTTTTATTAAATTCGGATGCAATTTCTGTGTTTCATCGTCAATAAGAAGGTCCAAGGGATACAGTAAACCTGTAGTGATGCATCGGAATCTAAAACTGGACTCACAGGAGAGGTTCAAATCATAGATTGTTAGAGTGTCAGTCCTCTTATACTTAATTCGGCATGTGTCGTTTGAATTCAATTCCGATGCAATTTCTGTGTTTCATCGTCAATAAGAAGGTGCAAGGTATACAGTAAGACTGTAGTGAAGCATCGGAATCTAAAACTGGACTCACAGGAGAGGTTCAAATCATAGAGAGATAGAGTATCAGTCCTCTTGTACTTAAGTCGGCATTGTGCTTTTGAATTTAATTTCGATGCAATTTCTGTGTTTCATCGTCAATAAGAAGGTGCAAGGTATAAAGTAAACCTGAAGTGAAGCATTGGAATCTAAAACTGGACTCACAGGAGAGGTTCAAATGATAGAAAGTGTTAGTGTCAGTCTTCTTTTACTTAAGACGGCAATGTGCCTTTTGTATTAAATTCGGATGCAATTTCTGTAATTCATCGTCAATAAGAAGGTCCAAGGGATACAGTAAACCTGAAGTGAAGCATCGGAATCTAAAACTGGACTCACAGGAGAGGTTCAAATAATAGAAAGACAGAGTGACAGACCTCTTTTACTAAGTCAGCATTGTGCCTTCTGTATTAAATTCGGATGCAATTTCTCTGTGACATCGTCAATAAGAAGGTCCAAGGGATACAGTAAACCTGAAGTGAAGCATCGGAATCTAAAACTGGACTCACAGGAGAGTTTGAAATCATAGTAAGGGAGAGTGTCAGTCATCTTGTACTTAAGTCGGCATTGTGCTTTTTGAATTTAATTCCGATGCAATTTATGTGTTTCATCGTCAATAAGACGGTGCAAGGTATACAGTAAACCTGAAGTGAAGCGTCGTAATCTAAAACTGGGCTCAGAGGATAGGTTCATATCATAGAAAGAGAGAGTGACAGTCCTCTTTTACTTAAGTCGGCATTGTGCCTTTTGTATTAAATTCGGATGAAATTTCTGTGTTTCATCGTCAATAAGATGGTCCAAGGGTACAGTAAACCTGACGTGACGCACCGGAATCTAAAACTGGACTCACAGGAGAGGTTCAAATCATAGAAAGTGAGACAGTCAGTCCTCTTAATCTTAAGTCGGCGTTGTGCCTTTTGTATTAAATTCCGATGCAATTTCTGTGTTTCATCGTCAATTAGAAATGTGCAAGGTATACAGTAAACCTGAAGTGAAGCATCGGAATCTAAAACTGGACTCACAGGAGAGGTTCAAATCTTAGAAAGTTAGAGTGTCAGTCCGCTTGTACTTAAGTCGGCATTGTGGGTTTTGAATTTAATTATGATGTAATTTCTATGTTTCATCGTCAATAAGAAGGTGCAAGGTATACAGCAAACCTGAAGTGAAGCATCGGAATTTAAAACTGGACTCACAGGAGTGGTTCAAATCACAGAAAGTAAGAGTGTCAGTCCTCTTTTACTTAAGTCGGCATTATGCCTTTTGTATTAAATTCGGATGCAATTTCTGTGTTTCATCGTCAATAAGAAGGTCCAAGGTATACAGTAATCCTAAAGTGAAGCATCGGAATCTGAACCTTGACTCACAGAAGAGGTTCAAATAATACAAAGTTAGAGTGTCAGTCCTCTTGTACATAGGTCGGCATTGTGCCTTTTGAATTTAATCCCGATGCAATTTTTGTGTTTCATCGTCAATAAGAAGGTGCAAAGTATACAGTAAACCTGATGTGAACCATTGGAATCTAAAACTGGACTCACAGGAGAGGTTCAAATCATCGAAAGAGAGAGTGACAGTCCCCTTGTACTTAAGTCGGCATTGTGCCTTTTGTATAAATTCGGATGCAATTTCTGTGTTTCATCGTCAATAAGAAGGTCCAAGGGATACAGTAAACCTGAAGTGAACCATTGTAATCTAAAACTGGACTCACCGGAGAGGTTTAAATCATAGAAAGAGAGAGTGACAGTCCTCTTTTACTTAAGTCGGCATTGTGCCTTTTGTATTACATTCGGATGCAATTTCTGTGTTTCATCGTCAATAAGAAGGTCCAAGGGATACAGTAAACCTGAAGTGAAGCATCGGAATCTAAAACTGGACTCACAGGAGAGGTTCAAATCATAGAAAGGGAGTGTGTCAGACTTCTTGTACTTAAGTCGGCATTGTGCCTTTTGTATTAAATTCGGATGCAATTTCTGTGTTTCATCGTCAATAAGAAGGTGCAAGGTATACAGTAAACCTGAAGTGAACCATCGGAATCTAAAACTGGACTCACAGGAGAGGTTCAAATCATAGAAAACGAGAGTGTCAGTCCTCTTGTACTTAAGTCGGCATTGTGCCTTTTTATTAAATTCGGATGCAATTTCTGTGTTTCATCGTCAATAAGAAGGTCCAAGGTATGCAGTAAACCTGAAGTGAAGCATCGGAATCTGAAACTTGACTCCCAGGAGAGGTTCAAATCATAGAAAATTAGAGTGTCAGTCCTCTTGTACTTAAGTCGGCATTGTGCCTTTTGAATATAATCCCGATACATTTTCTGTGTTTCATCGTCAATAAGAAGGTTGAAGGAATACAGTAAACCTTAAGTGAAGCATCGGAATCTAAAACTGGACTCACAGGAGAGGTTCAAATCACAGAAAGCGAGAGTGTCAGTCCTCTTTTACTTAAGTCGGCATTGTGCTTTTGTATTAAATTCGGATGCAATTTCTGTATTTCATCGTCAATAGGAAGGTATAAGGGCTACAGTAAACCTGAAGTGAAGCATCAGAATCTAAAACTGGACTCACAGGAGAGGTTCAAATCATAGATAGTTAGAGTGTCAGTCCTCTTGTACTTAAGTCGGCATTGTGCATTTTCAATTTAATTCCGATGCAGTGTCTGTGTTTCATCGTCAATAAGAAGGTCCAAGGTATACTGTAAACCTGAAATGAAGCATCGGAATCTGAAACTTGACTCACAGAAGAGGTTCAAATAATACAAAGTTAGAGTGTCAGTCCTCTTGTACATAGGTCGGCATTGTGCCTTTTGAATTTAATTCCGATGCAATTTTTGTGTTTCATCGTCAATAAGACGGTGCAAGGAATACAGTAAACCTGAAGTGAAGCATCGGAATCTAAAACTGGACTCACAGGAGAGGTTCAAATCCTAGAAAGTTAGAGTGTCAGTCCTCTTGTACTTAAGTCGGCTTTGTGGGTTTTGAAGTTAATTATGATGTAATTTCTGTGTTTCATCGTCAATAAGAAGGTGCAAGGTATACAGCAAACCTGAAGTGAAGCATCGGAATTTAAAACCGGACTCACAGGAGTGGTTCAAATTACAGAAAGTAAGAGTGTCAGTCCTCTTTTACTTAAGTCGGCATTGTGCCTTTTGTATTAAATTCGGATGCAATTTCTGTGTTTCATCGTCAATAAGAAGGTCCAAGGTATACTGTAAACCTGAAGTGAAGCATCGGAATCTGAAACTTGACTCACAGAAGAGGTTCAAATAATACAAAGTTAGAGTGTCAGTCCTCTTGTACATAGGTTGGCATTGTGCCTTTTGAATTTAATTCCGATGCAATTTTTGTGTTTCATCGTTAATAAGACGGTGCAAGGAATACAGTAAACCTGAAGTTAAGCATCGGAATCTAAAACTGGACTCACAGGAGGGGATCAAATCATAGAATGTGAGACAGCCAGTCCTCTTAATCTTAAGTCGGCATTGTGCCTTTTGTATTAAATTCCGATGCAATTTCTTTATTTCATCGTCAATAAGAAGGTGCAAAGTATACAGTAAACCTGATGTGAACCATTGGAATCTAAAACTGGACTCACAGGAGAGGTTCAAATCATCGGAAGAGAGAGTGACAGTCCTCTTTTACTTAAGTCGGCATTGTGCTCTTTGTATCAATTCGGATGCAATTTCTTTGTTTCATCGTCAATAAGAAGGTCCAAGGGATACAGTAAACCTGAAGTGAAGCATCGGAATCTAAAACTGGACTCACAGGAGAGGTTCAAATCATAGAAAGGGAGAGTGTCAGTCCTCTTGTACTTAAGTCGGCATTGTGCCTTTTGTATTAAATTCGGATGCAATTTCTGTGTTTCATCGTCAATAAGAAGGTGCAAGGTATACAGTAAACCTGAAGTGAAGCATCGGAATCTAAAACTGGACTCACAGGAGAGGTTCAAATCATAAAAAACGAGGGTGTCAGTCCTCTTGTACTTAAGTCGGCATTGTGCCTTTTTATTAAATTCGGATGCAATTTCTGTGTTTCATCGTCAATAAGAATGTCCAAGGTATACAGTAAACCTGAAGTGAAGCATCGGAATCTGAAACTTGACTCACAGGAGAGGTACAAATCATAGAAAACTAGAGTGTCAGTCCTCTTGTACTTAAGTCGGCATTGTGCCTTTTGAATTTAATCCCGATACATTTTCTGTGCTTCATTGTCAATAAGAAGGTGGAAGGTATACAGTAAACCTGAAGTGAAGCATCGGGCCTAAAACTGGACTCACAGGGGAGGTGCAAATCACAGAAAGTGAGAGTGTCAGTCCTCTTTTACTTAAGTCGGCATTATGCCTTTTGTATTAAATTCGGATGCAATTTCTGTGTTTTATCGTCAATAAGATGGTGCACGGTATACAGTAAACCTGAAGTGAAGCATCGGAATCTAAAACTGGACTCACAGGAGAGGTTCTAATTATACAAAGAGAGAGTGTCAGTCCTCTTTTACTTAAGTCGGCATTGTGCCTTTTGTATTAAATTCGGATGCAATATCTGTATTTCATCGTCAATATTAAGGTCCAAGGGCTACAGTAAACCTGAAGTGAAGCATATGAATCTAAAACTGGACTCACAGGAGAGGTTCAAATCATAGAAAGTGAGAGTGTCAGTCCTCTTGTACTTAAGTCGGCATTGTGCCTTTTGTATTAAATTCCGATGCAATTTCTGTGTTTCATCTTCAATAAGACGGTGCAAGGTATACAGTAAACCTGAAGCGAAGCATCGGAATCTAAAATTGGACTCACAACAAAGGTTCAAACCATAGAAAACGAGAGTGTCAGTCCTCTTGTACATAAGTCGGTATTGTGCCTTTTGAATTTAATTCCGATGCAATTTCTCTGTTTAGTAGTCAATAAGAAGGTCCAAAGTATACAGTAAACCTGAAGTGAAGCATGTGAATCAGAAACTGGACTCACAGGAGTGGTTCAAATCATAGAAAGAGAGAGTGTCACTCCTCTTTTACTTAAGTCGGCATTGTGCCTTTTGTATTAAATTCGGATGCAATTTCAGTATTTCAACGTCAATAAGAATGTCCAAGGGATACAGTAAACCTGAAGTGAAGCATCGGAATCTAAAACTGGACTTACAGGAGAGGTTCAAATCATAGATAGTTAGAGTGTAAGTAATCTTGTACCTAATTCGGCATTTTGTCTTTTGAATTTAATTCCGATGCAATTTCTGTGTTTCATCGTCAAAAAGAAAGTGCAAGGTATACAGTAAACCTGAAGTGAAGCATCGGAATCAAAAACTGGACTCACAGGAGAGGTTAAAATCTTAGAAAGTTAGAGTGTCAGTCCTCTTGTACTTAATTCGGCATTGTGGCTTTTGAATTTAATTATGATATAATTTCTGTGTTTCTTTGTCAATAAGAAGGTGCAAGGTATACAGTAAACCTGAAGTGAAGCATCGGAATCTAAAACTGGACTCACAGGATTGGTTCAAATCACAGAAAGTAAGAGTGTCAGTCCTCTTTTACTTAAGTCGGCATTGTGCCTTTTGTATTCAATTCGGATGCAATTTCTGTGTTTCATCGTCAATAAGAAGGTGCACGGTATACAGTAAACCTGAAGTGAAGCATCGGAATCTAAAACTGGACTCACAGGAGAGGTTCAAATTATACAAAAAGAGAGTGTCAGCCCTCTTTTACTTAAGTCGGCATTGTGCTTTTGTGTTAAATTCGGATGCAATTTCTGTATTTCATCGTCAATAGGAAGGTATAAGGGCTACAGTAAACCTGAAGTGAAGCATCAGAATCTAAAACTGGACTCACAGGAGAGGTTCAAATCATAGATAGTTAGAGTGTCAGTCCTCTTGTACTTAAGTCGGCATTGTGCCTTTTCAATTTAATTCCGATGCAATTTCTGTGTTTCATCGTCAATAAGAAGGTCCAAGGTATACTGTAAACCTGAAATGAAGCATCGGAATCTGAAACTTGACTCAGAGAAGAGATTCAAATAATCCAAAGTTAGAGTGTCAGTCCTCTTGTACTTAGGTCGGCATTGTGCCTTTTGAATTTAATTGCGATGCAAATTTTGTGTTTCATCGTCAATAAGACGGTGCAAGGAATACAGTAAACCTGAAGTGAAGCATCGGAATCTAAAACTGGACTCACAGGAGAGGTTCAAATCTTAGAAAGTTAGAGTGTCAGTCCTCTTGTACTTAAGTCGGCTTTGTGGGTTTTGAATTTAATTATGATGTAATTTCTGTGTTTCATCGTCA
This sequence comes from Schistocerca americana, assembly GCF_021461395.2. NCBI lineage: Eukaryota > Metazoa > Arthropoda > Insecta > Orthoptera > Acrididae > Schistocerca > Schistocerca americana. Next base: position 16,654,125 of record NC_060126.1, read on the forward strand.
ATAAGAAGGTGCAAGGTATACAGCAAACCTGAAGTGAAGCATCGGAATTTAAAACTGGACTCACAGGAGTGGTTCAAATCACAGAAAGTAAGAGTGTCAGTCCTCTTTTACTTAAGTCGGCATTGTGCCTTTTGTATTAAATTCGGATGCAATTTCTGTGTTTCATCGTCAATAAGAAGGTCCAAGGTATACTGTAAACCTGAAGTGAAGCATCGGAATCTGAAACTTGACTCACAGAAGAGGTTCAAATAATACAAAGTTAGAGTGTCAGTCCTCTTGTACATAGGTCGGCATTGTGCCTTTTGAATTTAATTCCGATGCAATTTTTGTGTTTCATCGTTAATAAGACGGTGCAAGGAATACAGTAAACCTGAAGTTAAGCATCGGAATCTAGAACTGGACTCACAGGAGGGGATCAAATCATAGAAAGTGAGACAGCCAGTCCTCTTAATCTTAAGTCGGCGTTGTGCCTTTTGTATTAAATTCCGATGCAATTTCTTTATTTCATCGTCAATAAGAAGGTGCATAGTATACAGTAAACCTGATGTGAACCATTGGAATCTATAACTGGACTCACAGGAGAGGTTCAAATTATCCGAAGAGAGAGTGACAGTCCTCTTTTACTTAAGTCGGCATTGTGCCTTTTGTATAAATTCGGATGCAATTTCTTTGTTTCATCGTCAATAAGAAGGTCCAAGGGATACAGTAAACCTGAAGTGAAGCATCGGAATCTAAAACTGGACTCACAGGAGAGGTTCAAATCATAGAAAGGGAGAGTGTCAGTCCTCTTGTACTTAAGTCGGCATTGTGCCTTTTGTATTAAATTCGGATGCAATTTCTGTGTTTCATCGTCAATAAGAAGGTGCAAGGTATACAGTAAACCTGAAGTGAAGCATCGGAATCTAAAACTGGACTCACAGGAGAGGTTCAAATCATAAAAAACGAGAGCGTCAGTCCTCTTGTACTTAAGTCGGCATTGTGCCTTTTTATTAAATTCGGATGCAATTTCTGTGTTTCATCGTCAATAAGAATGTCCAAGGTATACAGTAAACCTGAAGTGAAGCATCGGAATCTAAAACTGGACTCACAGGACAGGTTCAAATTATACAAAGAGAGAGTGTCAGTCCTCTTGTACTTAAGTCGGCATTGTGCCTTTTGTATTAAATTCCGATGCAATTTCTGTGTTTCATCTTCAATAAGACGGTGCAAGGTATACAGTAAACCTGAAGCGAAGCATCGGAATCTGAAACTGGACTCACAAAAGAGGTTCAAATCATAGAAAACGAGAGTGTCAGTCCTCTTGTACATGAGTCGGTATTGTGCCTTTTGAATTTAATTCCGATGCAATTTCTCTGTTTAGTCGTCAATAAGAAGGTCCAAAGTATACAGTAAACCTGAAGTGAAGCATCTGAATCAGAAACTGGACTCACAGGAGTGGTTCAAATCATAGAAAGAGAGAGTGTCACTCCTCTTTTACTTAAGTCGGCATTGTGCCTTTTGTATTAAATTCGGATGCAATTTCAGTATTTCAACGTCAATAAGAATGTCCAAGGGATACAGTAAACCTGAAGTGAAGCATCGGAATCTAAAACTGGACTCACAGGAGAGGTTCAAATCATAGATAGTTAGAGTGTAAGTATTCTTGTACCTAATTCGGCATTGTGTCTTTTGAATTTAATTCCGATGCAATTTCTGTGTTTCATCGTCAAAAAGAAAGTGCAAGGTATACAGTAAACCTGAAGTGAAGCATCGGAATCAAAAACTGGACTCACAGGAGAGGTTAAAATCTTAGAAAGTTAGAGTGTCAGTCCTCTTGTACTTAATTCGGCATTGTGGCTTTTGAATTTAATTATGATATAATTTCTGTGTTTCTTTGTCAATAAGAAGGTGCAAGGTATACAGTAAACCTGAAGTGAAGCATCGGAATCTAAAACTGGACTCACAGGAGTGGTTCAAATCACAGAAAGTAAGAGTGTCTGTCCTCTTTTACTTAAGTCGGCATTGTGCCTTTTGTATTAAATTCGGATGCAATTTCTGTGTTTCATCGTCAATAAGAAGGTGCACGGTATACAGTAAACCTGAAGTGAAGCATCGGAATCTAAAACTGGACTCACAGGAGAGGTTCAAATTATACAAAAAGAGAGTGTTAGTCCTCTTTTACTTAAGTCGGCATTGTGCCTTTTGTATTAAATTCGGATGCAATTTCTGTATTTCATCGTCAATAGGAAGGTCCAAGGGCTACAGTAAACCTGAAGTGAAGCATCGGAATCTAAAACTGGACTCACAGGAGAGGTTCAAATCATAGAAAGTGAGAGTGTCAGTCCTCTTGTACTTAAGTCGGCAATGTGCCTTTTGTATTAAATTCCGATGCTATTTCTGGGTTTCATCGTCAATAAGAAGGTGCAAGGTATACATTAAACCTGAAGCGAAGCATCGGAATCTAAAACTGGACTCACAAAAGAGGTTCAAATCATAGAAAACGAGAGTGGCAGTCCTCTTGTACTTAAGTCGGTATTGTGCCTTTTGAATTTAATTCCGATGCAATTTCTCTGTTTAGTCGTCAATAAGAGGGTCCAAAGTATACAGTAAACCTGAAGTGAAGCATCTGAATCAGAAACTGGACTCACAGGAGTGGTTCAAATCATAGAAAGAGAGAGTGTCACTCCTCTTTTACTTAAGTCGGCATTGTGCCTTTTGTATTAAATTCGGATGCAATTTCAGTGTTTCAACGTCAATAAGAACGTCCAAGGTATACAGTAAACCTGAAGTGAAGCATCGGAATCTAAAACTGGACTCACAGGAGAGGTTCAAATCATAGATAGTTAGAGTGTAAGTAATCTTGTACCTAACTCGGCATTGTGTCTTTTGAATTTAATTCCGATGCAATTTCTGTGTTTCATCGTCAAAAAGAAGGTGCAAGGTATACAGTAAACCTGAAGTGAAGCATCGGAATCCAAAACTGGACTCACAGGAGAGGTTCAAATCATAGAGAGTTAGAGTGTCAGTCCTCTTGTACTTAAGTCGGCATTGTGCATTTTGAATTTAAATCCCATGCAATTTCTGTGTTTCATCGTCAATAAGAAAGTGCAAGGTATACAGTAAACCTGAAGTGAAGCATCGGAATCAAAAACTGGACTCACAGGAGAGGTTAAATTCTTAGAAAGTTAGAGTGTCAGTCCTCTTGTACTTAAGTCGGCATTGTGGCTTTTGAATTTAATTATGATATAATTTCTGTGTTTCTTTGTCAATAAGAAGGTGCCTCTCCAGTGTGTCTGACGAACCGGTTTCAGGCTCTGTCTCAGGCTGATACTGATCTTCGGCCTGACATGGCTGCTGGTCCTGTTCCAGAGGTTGCCCCTCAGTCTGCAAGATCCGGGCAGTCGCAGAGGGTGGGCTTACTGGTAGTTGGGAGCTCCAACGTCAGGCGCGTAATGGGGCCCCTTAGGGAAATGGCAGCAAGAGAGGGGAAGTAAACCAATGTGCACTCCGTGTGCATACCGGGGGGAGTCATTCCAGATGTGGAAAGGGTCCTTCCGGATGCCATGAAGGGTACAGGGTGCACCCATCTGCAGGTGGTCGCTCATGTCGGCACCAATTGTGTGTGTCGCTATGGATCGGAGGAAATCCTCTCTGGCTTCCGGCGGCTATCTGATTTGGTGAAGACTGCCAGTCTCGCTAGCGGGATGAAAGCAGAGCTCACCATCTGCAGCATCGTCGACAGGACTGACTGCGGACCTTTGGTACAGAGCCGAGTGGAGGGTCTGAATCAGAGGCCGAGACGGTTCTGCGACCGTGTGGGCTGCAGATTCCTCGACTTGCGCCATAGGGTGGTGGGGTTTCGGGTTCCGCTGGATAGGTCAGGAGTCCACTACACGCAACAAGCGGCTACACGGGTAGCAGGGGTTGTGTGGCGTGGGCTGGGCGGTTTTTTAGGTTAGATGGCCTTGGGCAAGCACAGAAAGGGCAACAGCCTCAACGGGTGCGGGGCAAAGTCAGGACATGCGGGGAACAAGCAGCAATCGGTATTCTAATTGTCAACTGTCGAAGCTGCGTTGGTAAAGTACCGGAACTTCAAGCGCTGATAGAAAGCACCGGAGCTGAAATCGTTATAGGTACAGAAAGCTGGCTTAAGCCAGAGATAAATTCTGCCGAAATTTTTACAAAGGTACAGACGGTGTTTAGAAAGGATAGATTGCATGCAACCGGTGGTGGAGTGTTCATCGCTGTTAGTAGTAGTTTATCCTGTAGTGAAGTAGAAGTGGATAGTTCCTGTGAATTATTATGGGTGGAGGTTACACTAAACAACCGAACTAGGTTAATAATTGGCTCCTTTTACCGACCTCCCGACTCAGCAGCATTAGTGGCAGAACAACTGAGAGAAAATTTGGAATACATTTCACATAAATTTTCTCAGCATGTTACAGTCTTAGGTGGAGATTTCAATTTACCAGATATTGACTGGGACACTCAGATGTTTAGGACGGGTGGTAGGGACAGAGCATCGAGTGACATTATACTGAGTGCACTATCCGAAAATTACCTCGAGCAATTAAACAGAGAACCGACTCGTGGAGATAACATATTGGACCTACTGATAACAAACAGACCCGAACTTTTCGAATCTGTATGTACAGAACAGGGAATCAGTGATCATAAGGCCGTTGCAGCATCCCTGAATATGGAAGTTAATAGGAATATAAAAAAAGGGAGGAAGGTTTATCTGTTTAGCAAGAGTAATAGAAGGCAGATTTCAGACTACCTAACAGATCAAAACGAAAATTTCTGTTCCGACACTGACAATGTTGAGTGTTTATGGAAAAAGTTCAAGGCAATCGTAAAATGCGTTTTAGACAGGTACGTGCCGAGTAAAACTGTGAGGGACGGGAAAAACCCACCGTGGTACAACAACAAAGTTAGGAAACTACTGCGAAAGCAAAGAGAGCTCCACTCCAAGTTTAAACGCAGCCAAAACCTCTCAGACAAACAGAAGCTAAACGATGTCAAAGTTAGCGTAAGGAGGGCTATGCGTGAAGCGTTCATTGAATTCGAAAGTAAAATTCTATGTACCGACTTGACAGAAAATCCTAGGAAGTTCTGGTCTTACGTTAAATCAGTAAGTGGCTCGAAACAGCATATCCAGACACTACGGGATGATGATGGCATTGAAACAGAGGATGACACGCGTAAAGCTGAAATACTAAACACCTTTTTCCAAAGCTGTTTCACAGAGGAAGACCGCACTGCAGTTCCTTCTCTAAATCCTCGCACAAACGAAAAAATGGCTGACATCGAAATAAGTGTCCAAGGAATAGAAAAGCAATAGAGGAAAGTCCACTGGACCTGACGGGATACCAATTCGATTCTACACAGAGTATGCGAAAGAACTTGCCCCCCTTCTAACAGCCGTGTACCGCAAGTCTCTAGAGGAACGGAGGGTTCCAAATGATTGGAAAAGAGCACAGATAGTCCCAGTCTTCAAGAAGGGTCGTCGAGCAGATGCGCAAAACTATAGACCTATATCTCTGACGTCGATCTCTTGTAGAATTTTAGAACATGTTTTTTGCTCGCGTATCATGTCATTTCTGGAAACCCAGAATCTACTATGTAGGAATCAACATGGATTCCGGAAACAGCGATCGTGTGAGACCCAACTCAATTTATTTGTTCATGAGACCCAGAAAATATTAGATACAGGCTCCCAGGTAGATGCTATTTTTCTTGACTTCCGGAAGGCGTTCGATACAGTTCCGCACTGTCGCCTGATAAACAAAGTAAGAGCCTACGGAATATCAGACCAGCTGTGTGGCTGGATTGAAGAGTTTTTAGCAAACAGAACACAGCATGTTGTTATCAATGGAGAGACGTCTACAGACGTTAAAGTAACCTCTGGCGTGCCACAGGGGAGTGTTATGGGACCATTGCTTTTCACAATATATATAAATGACTTAGTAGATAGTGTCGGAAGTTCCATGCGGCTTTTCGCGGATGATGCTGTAGTATACAGAGAAGTTGCTGCATTAGAAAATTGTAGCGAAATACAGGAAGATCTGCAGCGGATAGGCACTTGGTGCAGGGAGTGGCAACTGACCCTTAACATAGACAAATGTAATGTATTGCGAATACATAGAAAGAAGGATCCTTTACTGTATGATTATATGATAGCGGAACAAACACTGGTAGCAGTTACTTCTGTAAAATATCTGGGAGTATGCGTACAGAACGATTTGAAGTGGAATGATCGTATAAAACTAATTGTTGGTAAGGCGGGTACCAGGTTGAGATTCATTGGGAGAGTGCTTAGAAAATGTAGTCCATCAACAAAAGAGGTGGCTTACAAAACACTCGTTCGACCTATACTTGAGTATTGCTCATCAGTGTGGGATCCGTACCAGGTCGGGTTGACGGAGGAGATAGAGAAGATCCAAAGAAGAGCGGCGCGTTTCGTCACTGGGTTATTTGGTAACCGTGATAGCGTTACGGAGATGTTTAATAAACTCAAGTGGCAGACTCTGCAAGAGAGGCGCTCTGCATCGCGGTGTAGCTTGCTCGCCAGGTTTCGAGAGGGTGCGTTTCTGGATGAGGTATCGAATATATTGCTTCCCCCTACTTATACTTCCCGAGGAGATCACGAATGTAAAATCAGAGAGATTAGAGCGTGCACGGAGGCTTTCAGACAGTCGTTATTCCCGCGAACCATACGCGACTGGAACAGGAAAGGGAGGTAATGACAGTGACACGTAAAGTGCCCTCCGCCACACACCGTTGGGTGGCTTGCGGAGTATCAATGTAGATGTAGATGTAGAAGGTATACAGTAAACCTGAAGTGAAGCATCGGAATCTAAAACTGGACTCACAGGAGTGGTTCAAATCACAGAGAGTAAGAGTGTCAGTCCTCTTTTACTTAAGTCGGCATTGTGCCTTTTGTATTAAATTCGGATGCAATTTCTGTGTTTCATCGCCAATAAGAATGTCCAAGGTATACAGTAAACCTGAAGTGAAGCATCGGAATCTGAAAATTGACTCACAGGAGAGGTTCAAATAATAGAAAGTTAGAGTGGCAGTCCTCTTGTACTTAGGTCGGCATTGTGCCTTTTCAATTTAATTCCGATGCAATTTTTCTGTTTCATCGTCAATAAGACGGTGCAAGGTATACAGTAAACCTGAAGTGAAGCATCGGAATCTAAAACTGGACTCACAGGAGAGGTTCAAATCATAGAAAGTGAGACTGTCAGTCCTCATAATCTTAAACCGGCGTTGTGCTTTTGTATTAAATTCTGATGCAATTTCTGTGTTTCATCGTCAATAAGAAGGTGCAAAGTATACAGTCAACCTGAAGTGAACCATTGGAATCTAAAACTGGACTCACCGGAGAGGTTTAAATCATAGAAAGAGAGAGTGACAGTCCTCTTTTACTTAAGTCGGCATTGTGCCCTTTGTATTACAGTCGGATGCAATTTCTGTGTTTCATCGTCAATAAGAAGGTCCAAGGGATACAGTAAACCTGAAGTGAAGCATCGGAATCTAAAACTGGACTCACAGGAGAGGTTCAAATCATAGAAAGGGAGAGCGTCAGTCCTCTTGTACTTAAGTCGGCATTGTGACTATTAATTATATTCGGATGCAATTTCTGTGTTTCATCGTCATTAAGAAGGTCCAAGGTAAACAGTAAACCTGAAGTGAAGCATCGGAATCTGAAACTTGACTCCCAGGAGAGGTTCAAATCATAGAAAATTAGAGTGTCAGTCCTCTTGTACTTAAGTCGGCATTGTGCCTTTTGAATTTAATCCCGATACATTTTCTGTGTTTCATCGTCAATAAGAAGGTGGAAGGAATACAGTAAACCTGAAGTGAGGCATCGGACCTAAAACTGGACTCACAGGGGTGGTTCAAATCACAGAATGTGAAAGTGTCAGTCCTCTTTTACTTAAGTCGGCATTGTGCCTTTGTATTAAATTTCTATGCAATTTCTGTGTTTCATCGTCAATAAGAAGGTGCAAGGTATACAGTAAACCTTAAGTGAAGCATCGGAATCTAAAACTGGACTCACAGGAGAGGTTCAAATCATAGAAAGAGAGAGTGTCAGTCCTCTTTTACTTAAGTCGGCATTGTGCCTTTTGTATTAAATTCGGATGCAATTTCTGTATTTCATCGTCAATAGGAAGGTATAAGGGCTACAGTAAACCTGAAGTGAAGCATCGGAATGTAAAACTGGACTCACAGCAGAGGTTCAAATCATAGAGAGGGAGAGTGTCAGTCCTCTAGTACTTAAGTCGGCATTGTGCCTTTTGTATTAAATTCGGATGCAATTTCTGCGTCTCATCGTCAATAAGAGGGTCCAAGGGATACAGTAAACCTGGAGTGAAGCATCGGATTCTGAAACCGGACTCACAGGAGAGGTTCAAATCATAGAAAATGAGAGTGTCAGTACCCTTGTACTTAAGTCGGCATTGTGCCTTTTGTATTAAATTCGGATGCAATTTCTGCGTCTCATCGTCAATAAGAAGGTCCAAGGGATACAGTAAACCTGGCGTGAAGCATCGGAATCTGAAACTGGACTCACAGGAGAGGTTCAAATCATAGAAAACGTGAGTGTCAGTCCTCTTGTACTTAACTCGGTATTGTGCCTATTGGATTTAATTCCGATGCAATTTCTCTGTTTCATCGTCAGTAAGAAGGTCCAAGGTATACAGTAAACCTGAAGTGAAGCATCTGAATCTGAAACTGGACTCACAGGAGTGGTTCAAATCATGGAAAGAGAGCGTGTCACTCCTCTTTTACTTAAGTCGGCATTGTGTCTTTTGTATGAAATTCGGATGGAATTTCTGTATTTCATCGTCATTTAGAAGGTCCAAGGGATACAGTAAAGCTGAAGTGAAGCATCGGAATCTAACACTGGCCTCACAGGAGAGGTTCAAATCATAGATAGTTAGAGTGTAAGTCCTCTTGTACCTAAGTCGGTATTGTGTCTTTTGAATTTAAATCCGATGCAATTTCTGTGTTTCATCGTCAAAAAGAAGGTGCAAGGTATACAGTAAACCAGAAGTGAAGCATCGGAATTCAAAACTGGACTCACAGGAGAGGTTCAAATCATAGAGAGTTAGAGTGTCAGTCCTCTTGTACTTAACTCGGCATTGTGCTTTTTGAATTTAATTCCGATGCAATTTCTGTGTTTCATCGTCAATAAGAAGGTCCAAGGTATACAGTAAACATGAAGTGAAGCATCGGAATCTAAAACTGGACTCACAGGAGAGGTTCAAATCTTAGAAAGTGAGAGTGTCAGTCCTCTTGTACTTAAGCCGGCATTGTGCCTTTTCAATTTAATTCCGATGCAATTTCTATGTTTCACCGTCAATACGAACTCCAAGGTATACAGTAAACCTGAAGTGAAGCGTCGGAATCTAAAACTGGACTCACAGGAGAGGTTCAAATCATAGAAAGTGAGAGTGTCAGTCCACTCTTACTTAAGTCGGCATTATGCCTTATGTATTAAATTCCGATGCAATTTCTGTGTTTTATCGTCAATGAGAAGGTGCATGGTATACAGAAAACCTGAAGTGAAGCATCGGAATCTAAAACTGGATTCACAGGAGAGGTTCAAATCATAGAAAGTGAGAGTGTCAGTCCTCTTGTACTTAAGTCGCCATTGTGCTTTTTGAATTTAATTCCGATGCAATTTCTGTGTTTCATTGTCAATAAGAAAGTGCAAGGTATACAGTAAACCTGAAGTGATGCATCGGAATCTAAAACTGGACTCACAGGAGAAGTTCAAATCATAGAGCGTTAGAGTGTCAGTCCTCTTGTACTTAAGTCGGCATTGTGTCTTTTGAATTTAATTCCGATGCAACTTCTTTGTTTCATCGTCAACAAGAAGGTGCAAGGTATACAGTAAACCTGAAGTGAAGCATCGGAATGTAAAACAGGAATCACAGAAGGGGCTCAACTCATAGAAAGAGAGTGTGTCTGTCCGCTTTTACTTAAGTCGGCATTGTGCCTTTTGTATTAAATTCGGATGAATTTTCTGTCTTTCATCGTCAATAAGAAGGTGCAAGGTATACAGTAAACCTGAAGTGAAGCATCGGAGTCTAAAACTGGACTCACAAAGGAGGTTTAAATCATAGAATGTGAGAGTGTCAGTCCTCTTTTACTTAAGTCGGCATTGTGCCTTTTGTATTAAATTCGGATGCAATTTCTGCGTCTCATCGTCAATAAGAAAGTCCAAGGGATACAGTAAACCTGGAGTGAAGCATCGGAATCTGAAACTAAACTCACAGGAGAGATTCAAATCATAGAAAGTGAGAGTGTCAGTACTCTTGTACTTAAGTCGGCATTGTGACTTTTGTATTAAATTCGGATGCAATTTCTGTATTTCATCGACAATAAGAAGGTCCAAGGGATACAGTAAACCTGAATTGAAGCATCGGAATCTAAAACTGGACTCACAGGAGAGGTTCAAATCATAGATAGTTAGAGTGTCAGTCCTCTTGTACTTAAGTCGGCATTCTGTCTTTTGAATTTAATTCCGATGCAATTTCTGTGTTTCATCGTCAATAAGAAGGTGCAAGGTACACAGTAAACCTGAAGTGAAGCATCGGAATCGAAAACTGTACTCACAGGAGAGGTTCAAATCATAGAGAGTTAGAGTGTCAGTCCTCTTGTACTTAAGTCGGCATTGTGCCTTTTGAATTTAATTCCGATGCAATTTCTGTGTTCCATCGTTAATACGAAGGTGCAAGGTATACAGTAAACCTGAAGTGAAGCATCGGAATCTAAAACTGGACTCACAGGAGAGGTTCAAATCATAGAAAGTGAGAGTGTCAGTCCTCTTGTACTGAAGACGGCATTGTGCCTTTTGTATTAAATTCCGATGCAATTTCAGTGTTTCATCGTCAATAAGAAGGTGCAAGGTATACAGTGAACCTGAAGTGAAGCATCGGAATCTAAAACTGGACTGACAGGAGAGGATCAAATCATAGAAAGAGAGAGTGACAGTCCTCTATTACTTAAGTCGGCATTGTGCATTTTGTATTAAATTCGGATGCAATTTCTGTGTTTCATCGTCAATAAGATGGTCCAAGGGATACAGTAAACCTGAAGTGAAGCATCGGAATGAAAAACTGGACTCACAGCAGAGGTTCAAATCATAGAGAGGGAGAGTGTCAGTCCTCTAGTACTTAAGTCGGCATTGTAAATTTTGTATTAAATTCGGATGCAATGTCTGTGTTTCATCGTCAATAAGAAGGTCCAAGGGATACAGTAAAGCTGAAGTGAAGCATCGGAATCTAAAACTGGACTCACAGGAGAGGTTCAAATCATAGAAAGTGAGAGTGTCAGTCCTCTTTTACTTAAGTCGGAATTGTGCGTTTTGTAATAAATTCCGATGCAATTTCTGTGTTTCATCGTCAATAAGAAGGTGCAAGGTATACAGTAAAGCTGAAGTGAAGCATCGGAATCTAAAGCTGGACTCACAGGAGACGTTCAAATCATACAAAGAGAGAGTGTCAGTCCTCTTTTACTTAAGTCGGCATTGTGCCTTTTGTATTAAATTCCGATGCAATTTCTGTGTTTCATCGTCAATAATAAGGTCCAAGGGATACAGTAAACCTGAAGTGAAGCATCGGAATCTAACACTGGACTCACAGGAGAGGTTCATATTATAGAAAGATAGAATGTGAGTCCTCTTTTACTTAAGTCGTCATTGTGCCTTTTGTATTATATTCGGACGCAATATCTGTGTTTCATCGTCAATAAGAAGGTCCAAGGGAGACGGTTAACCTGAAGTGAAGCATCGGAATCTAAAACTGGACTCACAGGAGATTTTCATATCATAGAAAAAGAGAGTGTCAGTCCTCTCGTACTTAAGTCGTCATTGTGCCTTTTGTATTAAATTCGGATGCAATTTCTGTATTTCATCGTCAATAAGAAGGGCCAAAGGATACAGTAAACCTGAAGTGAAGCATCCGAATCTAAAACAGGACTCACAGGAGAGGTTGAAATCATAGACAGTGAGAGTGTCAGTCCTCTTGTACTTAAGTCGTAATTGTGCCTTTTGTATTAAATTCCGATGCAATTTCTGTGTTTCATAGTCAATAAGAAGGTGCAAGGGATACAGTAAACCTGAAGTGAAGCATCGGAATCTAAAACAGGACTCACAGTAGAGGTTCAAATCATAGAAAGGGAGAGTGTCAGTCCTCTTGTACTTAAGTCGGCATTGTGCCATTTGTATCAAATTCGGATGCAATTTCTATGTTTCATCGCCAATAAGATTGTGCTAGGTATACAGTAAACCTGAAGTGAACCATCAGAATCTGAAACTGGACTCACAGGAGAGGTTCAAATCATAGAAGGAGAGAGTGTCAGTCTTCGTGTACTTAAGTCGGCATTGTGTCTTTTGTATTAAATTCGGATGCAATTTCTGTATATCAACGTCAATAAGAAGGTCCAAGGGATACAGTAAACCTAAGGTGAAGCATCGGAATCTAAAACTGGACTCACAGGAGGTGTTCAAATCATAGAGAGTGAGAGTGTTAGTCCTCTTGTACTTAAGTCGGCATTGTGATTTTTGTATTAAATTCGGATGCAATTTCTGTGTTTCATCGTCAATAAGAAAGTGCAAGGTATACAGTAAACCTGAAGTGAACCATCGGAATCTAAAACTGGACTCACAGGAGAGGTTCAAATCATAGAAAGTGAGAGTGTCAGTCCTCTTGTACTTAAGTCGGCATTGTGTCTTTTGAATTTAATTCCGATGCAACTTCTTTGTTTCATCGTCAATAAGAAGGTGCAAGGTATTCAGTAAACCTGAAGTGAAGCATCGGAATGTAAAACTGGAAACACAGAAGGGGTTCAAATCATAGAAAGAGAGTGTGTCTGTCCGCTTTTCCTTAAGTCGGCATTGTGCCTTTTGTATTAAATTCGGATGAATTTTCTGTCTTTCATCGTCAATAAGAAGGTGCAAGGTATACAGTAAACCTGAAGTGAAGCATTGGAGTCTAAAACTGGACTCACAAAGGAGGTTCAAATCATAGAATGTGAGAGTGTCAGTCCTCTTTTACTTAAGTCGGCATTGTGCCTTTTGTATTAAATTCGGATGCAATTTCTGCGTCTCATCGTCAATAAGAAAGTCCAAGGGATACAGTAAACCTGGAGTGAAGCATCGGAATCTGAAACTGGACTCACAGGAGAGGTTCAAATCATAGAAAGTGAGAGTGTCAGAACTCTTTTACTTAAGTCGGCATTGTGACTTTTGTATTAAATACGGATGCAATTTCTGTATTTCATCGTCAATAAGAAGGTCCAAGGGATACAGTTAACCTGAATTTAAGCATCGGAATCTAAAACTGGACTCACAGGAGAGGTTCAAATCATAGATAGTTAGAGTGTCAGTCCTCTTGTACTTAAGTCGGCATTGTGCCTTTTGTATTAAATTCGGATGCAATTTCTGCCTCTCATCGTCAATAAGAAAGTCCAAGGGATACAGTAAACCTGGAGTGAAGCGTCGGAATCTGAAGCTGGACTCACAGGAGAGGTTCAAATCATAGAAAGTGAGAGTGTCAGTACTCTTTTACTTAAGTCGGCATTGTGACTTTTGTGTTAAATACGGATGCAATTTCTGTATTTCATCGTCAATAAGAAGGTCCAAGGGATACAGTTAACTTGAATTTAAGCATCGGAATCTAAAACTGGACTCACAGGAGAGGTTCAAATCATAGATAGTTAGAGTGTCAGTCCTCTTGTACTTAAGTCGGCATTGTGCCTTTTGTTTTCAATACGGATGCAATTTCTGTGTTTCATCGTCAATAAGAAGGTGCTAGGTATACAGTGAACCTGAAGTGAAGCATCGGAATCTAAAACTGGACTGACAGGAGAGGATCAAATCATAGAAAACGAGAGTGACAGTCCTCTATTACTTAAGTCGGCATTGTGCATTTAGTATTAAATTCGGATGCAATTTCTGTGTTTCATCGTCAATAAGATGGTCCAAGGGATACAGTAAACCTGAAGTGAAGCATCGGAATGTAAAACTGGACTCACAGCAGAGGTTCAAATCATAGAAAGGGAGAATGTCAGTCCGCTTATACTTAAGTCGGCATTGTGCCTTTTGTATTAAATTCGGATGCAATTTCTGTGTTTCATCGTCAATAAGAAGGTGCAAGGTATACAGTAAAGCTGAAGTGAAGCATCGGAATCTAAAACTGGACTCACGGGAGAGGTTCAAATCTTTGAAAGTTAGAGTGTCAGTACTCTTGTACTTAAGTCGGCATTGTGCCCTTTGTATTAAATTCGGATGCAAACTCTGTGTTTCATCGTCAATAAGAAGGTCCAAGGGATACAGTAAACCTGAAGTGAAGCATCGGAATCTAAAACTGGACTCACAGGAGAGGTTCAAATCATAGAAAGTGAGAGTGTCAGTCCTCTTGTACTTAAGTCGGCATTGTGTCTTTTGAATTTAATTCCGATGCAACTTCTTTGTTTCATCGTCAATAAGAAGGTGCAAGGTATACAGTAAACCTGAAGTGAAGCATCGGAATGTAAAACTGGAAACACAGAAGGGGTTCAAATCATTGAAAGTGAGTGTGTCTGTCCGCTTTTCCTTAAGTCGGCATTGTGCCTTTTGTATTAAATTCGGATGAATTTTCTGTCTTTCATCGTCAATAAGAAGGTGCAAGGTATACAGTAAACCTGAAGTGAAGCATTGGAGTCTAAAACTGGACTCACAAAGGAGGTTCAAATCATAGAATGTGAGAGTGTCAGCCCTCTTTTACTTAAGTCGGCATTGTGCCTTTTGTATTAAATTCGGGTGCAATTTCTGCGTCTCATCGTCCAGAAGAAAGACCAAGGGATACAGCAAACCTGGAGTGAAGCATCGGAATCTGAAACTGGACTCAAAAGAGAGGTTCAAATCATAGAAAGTGAGAGTGTCAGTACCCTTTTACTTAAGTCGGCTTTGTGACTTTTGTATTAAATACGGATGCAATTTCTGTATTTCATCGTTAATAAGAAGGTCCAAGGGATACAGTTAACCTGAATTTAAGCATCGGAATCTAAAACTGGACTCAGAGGAGAGGTTCAAATCATAGATAGTTAGAGTGTCAGTCCTCTTGTACTTTAGTCGGCATTGTGCCTTTTGTATTAAATTCGGATGCAATTTCTGCGTCTCATCGTCAATAAGAAAGTCCAAGGGATACAGTAAACCTGGAGTGAAGCATCGGAATCTGAAACTGGACACGCAGGAGAGGTTCAAATCATAGAAAGTGAGAGTGTCAGTACTCTTTTACTTAAGTCGGCATTGTGACTTTTGTATTAAATACGGATGCAATTTCTGTATTTCATCGTCAATAAGAAGGTCCAAGGGATACAGTAAACCTGAAGTGAAGCATCGGAATCCAAAACTGTACTCACAGGAGAGGTTCAAATCATAGAGAGTTAGAGTGTCAGTCCTCTTGTGCTTAAGTCGGCATTGTGCCTTTTGAATTTAATTCCGATGCAATTTCTGTGTTCCATCGTTAATACGAAGGTGCAAGGTATACAGTAAACCTGAAGTGAAGCATCGGAATCTAAAACTGGACTCACAGGAGAGGTTCAAACCATAGAAAGTGACAGTGTCAGTCCTCTTGTAATTAAGACGGCATTGTGCCTTTTGTATTAAATTGCGATGCAAATTCTGTGTTTCATCGTCAATAAGAAGGTGCAAGGTATACAGTGAACCTGAAGTGAAGCATCGGAATCTAAAACTGGACTGACAGGAGAGGATCAAATCATAGAAAGCGAGAGTGACAGTCCTCTATTACTTAAGTCGGCATTGTGCATTTTGTATTAAATTCGGATGCAATTACTGTGTTTCATCGTCAATAAGATGGTCCAAGGGATACAGTAAACCTGAAGTGAAGCATCGGAATGTAAAACTGGACTCACAGCAGAGGTTCAAATCATAGAAAGGGAGAGTGTCAGTCCTCTAGTACTTAAGTCGGCATTGTGCCTTTTGTATTAAATTCGGATGCAATTTCTGTGTTTCATCGTCAATAAGAAGGTGCAAGGTATACAGTAAAGCTGTAGTGAAGCATCGGAATCTAAAACTGGACTCACAGGAGAGGTTCAAATCTTAGAAAGTTAGAGTGTCAGTACTCTTGTACTTAAGTCGGCATTGTGCCTTTTGTATTAAATTCGGATGCAAACTCTGTGTTTCATCGTCAATAAGAAGGTCCAAGGGATACAGTAAACCTGAAGTGAAGCATCGGAATCTAAAACTGTTCTCACAGGAGAGGTTCAAATCATAGAAAGTGAGAGTGTCAGAACTCTTTTACTTAAGTCGGCATTGTGACTTTTGTATTAAATACGGATGCAATTTCTGTATTTCATCGTCAATAAGAAGGTCCAAGGGATACAGTTAACCTGAATTTAAGCATCGGAATCTAAAACTGGACTCACAGGAGAGGTTCAAATCATAGATAGTTAGAGTGTCAGTCCTCTTGTACTTAAGTCGGCATTGTGCCTTTTGTATTAAATTCGGATGCAATTTCTGCGTCTCATCGTCAATAAGAAAGTCCAAGGGATACAGTAAACCTGGAGTGAAGCATCGGAATCTGAAACTGGACTCACAGGAGAGGTTCAAATCATAGAAAGTGAGAGTGTCAGTACTCTTTTACTTAAGTCGGCATTGTGACTTTTGTATTAAATACGGATGCAATTTCTGTATTTCATCGTCAACAAGAAGGTCCAAGGGATACAGTAAACCTGAAGTGAAGCATCGGAATCCAAAACTGTACTCACAGGAGAGGTTCAAATCATAGAGAGTTAGAGTGTCAGTCCTCTAGTGCTTAAGTCGGCATTGTGCCTTTTGAATTTAATTCCGATGCAATTTCTGTGTTCCATCGTTAATACGAAGGTGCAAGGTATACAGTGAACCTGAAGTGAAGCATCGGAATCTAAAACTGGACTCACAGGAGAGGATCAAATCATAGAAAGCGAGAGTGACAGTCCTCTATTACTTAAGTCGGCATTGTGCATTTTGTATTAAATTCGGATGCAATTTCTGTGTTTCATCGTCAATAAGATGGTCCAAGGGATACAGTAAACCTGAAGTGAAGCATCGGAATGTAAAACTGGACTCACAGCAGAGGTTCAAATCATAGAAAGGGAGAGTGTCAGTCCTCTAGTACTTAAGTCGGCATTGTGCCTTTTGTATTAAATTCGGATGCAATTTCTGTGTTTCATCGTCAATAAGAAGGTGCAAGGTATACAGTAAAGCTGAAGTGAAGCATCGGAATCTAAAACTGGACTCACAGGAGAGGTTCAAATCTTAGAAAGTTAGAGTGTCAGTACTCTTGTACTTAAGTCGGCATTGTGCCCTATGTATTAAATTCGGATGCAATTACTATGTTTCATCGTCAACAAGATTGTGCAAGGTATACAGTAAACCTGACGTGAACCATCAGAATCTGAAACTGGACTCACAGGAGAGGTTCAAATCATAGAAGGAGAGAGTGTCAGTCTTCGTGTACTTAAGTCGGCATTGTGTCCTATGTATTAAATTCGGATGCAATTTCTGTATTTCATCGTCAATAAGAAGGTCCAAGGGATACAGTTAACCTGAATTTAAGCATCGGAATCTAAAACTGGACTCACAGGAGAGGTTCAAATCATAGATAGTTAGAGTGTCAGTCCTCTTGTACTTAAGTCGGCATTGTGCCTTTTGTATTAAATTCGGATGCAATTTCTGCGTCTCATCGTCAATAAGAAAGTCCAAGGGATACAGTAAACCTGGAGTGAAGCATCGGAATCTGAAACTGGACTCACAGGAGAGGTTCAAATCATAGAAAGTGAGAGTGTCAGTACTCTTTTACTTAAGTCGGCATTGTGACTTTTGTGTTAAATACGGATGCAATTTCTGTATTTCATCGTCAATAAGAAGGTCCAAGGGATACAGTTAACTTGAATTTAAGCATCGGAATCTAAAACTGGACTCACAGGAGAGGTTCAAATCATAGATAGTTAGAGTGTCTGTCCTCTTGTACTTAAGTCGGCATTGTGCCTTTTGTTTTAAATACGGATGCAATTTCTGTGTTTCATCGTCAATAAGAAGGTGCAAGGTATACAGTGAACCTGAAGTGAAGCATCGGAATCTAAAACTGGACTGACAGGAGAGGATCAAATCATAGAAAACGAGAGTGACAGTCCTCTATTACTTAAGTCGGCATTGTGCATTTAGTATTAAATTCGGATGCAATTTCTGTGTTTCATCGTCAATAAGATGGTCCAAGGGATACAGTAAACCTGAAGTGAAGCATCGGAATGTAAAACTGGACTCACAGCAGAGGTTCAAATCATAGAAAGGGAGAGTGTCAGTCCGCTATTACTTAAGTCGGCATTGTGCCTTTTGTATTAAATTCGGATGCAATTTCTGTGCTTCATCGTCAATAAGAAGGTGCAAGGTATACAGTAAAGCTGAAGTGAAGCATCGTAATCTAAAACTGGACTCACAGGAGAGGTTCAAATCTTTGAAAGTTAGAGTGTCAGTACTCTTGTACTTAAGTCGGCATTGTGCCCTTTGTATTAAATTCGGATGCAAACTCTGTGTTTCATCGTCAATAAGAAGGTCCAAGGGATACAGTAAACCTGAAGTGAAGCATCGGAATCTAAAACTGGACTCACAGGAGAGGTTCAAATCATAGAAAGTGAGAGTGTCATTCCTCTTGTACTTAAGTCGGCATTGTGTCTTTTGAATTTAATTCCGATGCAACTTCTTTGTTTCATCGTCAATAAGAAGGTGCAAGGTATACAGTAAACCTGAAGTGAAGCATCGGAATGTAAAACTGGAAACACAGAAGGGGTTCAAATCATAGAAAGTGAGTGTGTCTGTCCGCTTTTCCTTAAGTCGGCATTGTGCCTTTTGTATTAAATTCGGATGAATTTTCTGTCTTTCATCGTCAATAAGAAGGTGCAAGGTATACAGTAAACCTGAAGTGAAGCATTGGAGTCTAAAACTGGACTCACAAAGGAGGTTCAAATCATAGAATGTGAAAGTGTCAGTCCTCTTTTACTTAAGTCGGCATTGTGCCTTTTGTATTAAATTCGGATGCAATTTCTGCGTCTCATCGTCCAGAAGAAAGACCAAGGGATACAGTAAACCTGGAGTGAAGCATCGGAATCTGAAACTGGACTCAAAGGAGAGGTTCAAATCATAGAAAGTGAGAGTGTCAGTACTCTTTTACTTAAGTCGGCTTTGTGACTTTTGTATTAAGTACGGATGCAATTTCTGTATTTCATCGTCAATAAGAAGGTCCAAGGGATACAGTTAACCTGAATTTAAGCATCGGAATCTAAAACTGGACTCACAGGAGAGGTTCAAATCATAGATAGTTAGAGTGTCAGTCCTCTTGTACTTAAGTCGGCATTGTGCCTTTTGTATTAATTTCGGATGCAATTTCTGCGTCTCATCGTCAATAAGAAAGTCCAAGGGATACAGTAAACCTGGAGTGAAGCATCGGAATCTGAAACTGGACTCACAGGAGAGGTTCAAATCATAGAAAGTGAGAGTGTCAGTACTCTTTTACTTAAGTCGGCATTGTGACTTTTGTATTAAATACGGATGCAATTTCTGTATTTCATCGTCAATAAGAAGGTCCAAGGGATACAGTAAACCTGAAGTGAAGCATCGGAATCCAAAACTGTACTCACAGGAGAGGTTCAAATCATAGAGAGTTAGAGTGTCAGTCCTCTTGTGCTTAAGTCGGCATTGTGCCTTTTGAATTTGATTCCGATGCAATTTCTGTGTTCCATCGTTAATACGAAGGTGCAAGGTATACAGTAAACCTGAAGTGAAGCATCGGAATCTAAAACTGGACTCACAGGAGAGATTCAAACCATAGAAAGTGACAGTGTCAGTCCTCTTGTAATTAAGACGGCATTGTGCCTTTTGTATTAAATTCCGATGCAATTTCTGTGTTTCATCGTCAATAAGAAGGTGCAAGGTATACAGTGAACCTGAAGTGAAGCATCGGAATCTAAAACTGGACTGACAGGAGAGGATCAAATCATAGAAAGCGAGAGTGACAGTCCTCTATTACTTAAGTCGGCATTGTGCATTTTGTATTAAATTCGGATGCAATTTCTGTGTTTCATCGTCAATAAGATGGTCCAAGGGATACAGTAAACCTGAAGTGAAGCATCGGAATGTAAAACTGGACTCACAGCAGAGGTTCAAATCATAGAAAGGGAGAGTGTCAGTCCTCTAGTACTTAAGTCGGCATTGTGCCTTTTGTATTAAATTCGGATGCAATTTCTGTGTTTCATCGTCAATAAGAAGGTGCAAGGTATACAGTAAAGCTGTAGTGAAGCATCGGAATCTAAAACTGGACTCACAGGAGAGGTTCAAATCTTAGAAAGTTAGAGTGTCAGTACTCTTGTACTTAAGTCGGCATTGTGCCCTTTGTATTAAATTCGGATGCAAACTCTGTGTTTCATCGTCAATAAGAAGGTCCAAGGGATACAGTAAACCTGAAGTGAAGCATCGGAATCTAAAACTGTTCTCACAGGAGAGGTTCAAATCATAGAAAGTGAGAGTGTCAGTACTCTTTTACTTAAGTCGGCATTGTGACTTTTGTATTAAATACGGATGCAATTTCTGTATTTCATCGTCAATAAGAAGGTCCAAGGGATACAGTAAACCTGAAGTGAAGCATCGGAATCCAAAACTGTACTCACAGGAGAGGTTCAAGTCATAGAGAGTTAGAGTGTCAGTCCTCTTGTGCTTAAGTCGGCATTGTGAATTTTGAATTTAATTCCGATGCAATTTCTGTGTTCCATCGTTAATACGAAGGTGCAAGGTATACAGTGAACCTGAAGTGAAGCATCGGAATCTAAAACTGGACTCACAGGAGAGGATCAAATCATAGAAAGCGAGAGTGACAGTCCTCTATTACTTAAGTCGGCATTGTGCATTTTGTATTAATTTCGGATGCAATTTCTGTGTTTCATCGTCAATAAGATGGTCCAAGGGATACAGTAAACCTGAAGTGAAGCATCGGAATGTAAAACTGGACTCACAGCAGAGGTTCAAATCATAGAAAGGGAGAGTGTCAGTCCTCTAGTACTTAAGTCGGCATTGTGCCTTTTGTATTAAATTCGGATGCAATTTCTGTGTTTCATCGTCAATAAGAAGGTGCAAGGTATACAGTAAAGCTGAAGTGAAGCATCGGAATCTAAAACTGGACTCACAGGAGAGGTTCAAATCTTAGAAAGTTAGAGTGTCAGTACTCTTGTACTTATGTCGGCATTGTGCCCTTTGTATTAAATTCGGATGCAAACTCTGTGTTTCATCGTCAATAAGAAGGTCCAAGCGATACAGTAAACCTGAAGTGAAGCATCGGAATCTAAAACTGGACTCACAGGAGAGGTTCAAATCATAGAAAGAGAGAGTGTCAGTCCTCTTGTACTTAAGTCGGCATTGTGCCTTTTGTATTAAATTCGGATGCAATTTCTGTATTTCATCGTCAATAAGAAGGGCCAAAGGATACAGTAAACCTGAAGTGAAGCTTCCGAATCTAAAACAGGACTCACAGGAGAGGTTCAAATCATAGAAAGTGAGAGTGTCAGTCCTCTTGTACTTAAGTCGTAATTGTGCCTTTTGTATTAAATTCCGATGCATTTTCTGTGTTTCGTCGTCAATAAGAAGGTGCAAGGGATACGGTACACCTGAAGTGAAGCATCAGAATCTAAAACAGGACTCACAGTAGAGGTTCAAATCATAGAAAGTGAGAGTGTCAGTCCTCTTGTACTTAAGTCGGCATTGTGCCATTTGTATCAAATTCGGATGCAATTTCTGTGTTTCATCGTCAATAAGAAGGTCCAAGGTATACAGTAAACATGAAGTGAAGCATCGGAATGCAAAACTGTACTCACAGGAGTGGTTCAAATCATAGAGAGTTAGAGTTTCAGTCCTCTTGTACTTAAGTCGGCATTGTGCCTTTTGAATTTAATTCCGATGCAATTTCTGTGTTCCATCGTCAATACGAAGGTGCAAGGTATACAGTAAACCTGAAGTGAAGCATCGGAATCTAAAACTGGACTCACAGGAGAGGTTCAAATCACAAAAAGTGAGAGTGTCAGTCCTCTTGTACTTAATACGACGTTGTGCCTTTTCCATTAAATTCCAATGCAATTTCTGTGTTTCATCGTCAATAAGAAGGTGCAAGGTATACAGTGAACCTGAAGTGAAGCATCGGAATCTGAAACTGGACTGACAGCAGAGGGTCAAATCATAGAAAGAGAGAGTGACAGTCCTCTTTTACTTAAGTAGGCATTGTGCATTTTGTATTAAATTCGGATGTAATTTCTGTGTTTCATCGTCAATAAGATGGTCAAAGGGATACAGTAAACCGGAAGTGAAGCATCGGAGTGTAAAACTGGACTCACAGCAGAGGTTCAAATCGTAGATATTTAGAGTGTCAGTCCTCTCGTACTTAAGTCGGCATTGTGCCTTTTGTATTAAATTCGGATGCAATTTCTGCGTCTCATCGTCAATAAGAAAGTCCTAGGGATACAGTAAACCTGGAGTGAAGCATCGGAATCTGAAACTGGATTCACAGGTGAGGATCAAATCATAGAAAGTGAGAGTGTCAGTCCTCTTGTACTTAAGTCGGCATTGTGCCTTTTGTATTAAATTCGGATGCAATTTCTGTGTTTCATCGTCAATAAGAAGGTGCAAGGTATACAGTAAAGCTGAAGTGAAGCATCGGAATCTAAAACTGGACTCACAGGAGAGGTTCAAATGTTAGAAAGTTAGAGTGTCAGTCCTCTTGTACTTAAGTCGGCATTGTGCCCTTTGTATTAAATTCAGATGCAAACTCTGTGTTTCATCGTCAATACGAAGGTCCAAGGGATACAGTAAACCTGAAGTGAAGCATCGGAATCTAACACTGGACTCACAGGAGAGGTTCAAATCATAGAAAGAGAGAGTGTCAGTCCTCTTTTACTTAAGTCGGCATTGTGCCTTTTGTATTAAATTCCGATGCAATTTTTGTGTTTCATCGTCAATACGAAGGTCCAAGGGATACAGTAAACCTGAAGTGAAGCATCGGAATCTAAAACTGGACTCACAGGAGAGGTTCAAATCATAGATAGATTGTCAGTCCTCTCGTACTTAAGTCGGCATTGTGCCTTTCGTATTAAATTAGGATGCAATTTCTGTGTTTCATTGTCAATTAGAAGGTCCAAGAGATACAGGAAACCTGAAGTGAAGCATCGGAATCTAAAACTGGACTCACAGGAGAGGTTCAAATCATAGATAGTTAGAGTGTCAATCCTCTCGTACTTAAGTCGGCATTGTGCCTTTTGTATTAAATTCGGATGCAAACTCATCGTCTATAAGAAGGTCCAAGGGATACAGTAAACCCGAAGTGAAGCATCGGAATCTAAAACTGGACTCACAGGAGAGGTTCAAATCATAGAAAGTGAGAGTGTCAGTCCTCTTGTGCTTAAGTCGGCATTGTGCCTTTTGTATTGAATTCGGATGCAATTTCTGTGTCTCATCGTCAATAAGAAGGTCCGAGGGATACAGTAAACCTGAAGTGAAGCATCGGAATCTAAAACTGGACTCACAGGAGAGCTTCACATCATAGAATGTGAGAGTGTCAGTCCTCTTTTACTTAAGTCGGCATTGTGCCTTTTGTATTAAATTCGGATGCAATTTCTGTGTTTCATCGACAATAAGAAGGTCCAAGGTATACAGTAAACTTGAAGTGAAGCATCGGAATCTAAATCTGGACTCACAGGAGAGGTTCAAATCATAGATAGTTAGAGTGTCAGTCCTCTTTTACTTAAGTCGGCATTG
The DNA here is from genome assembly GCF_021461395.2 of Schistocerca americana. NCBI lineage: Eukaryota > Metazoa > Arthropoda > Insecta > Orthoptera > Acrididae > Schistocerca > Schistocerca americana. Next base: position 16,677,952 of record NC_060126.1, read on the forward strand.
TGCCTTTCGTATTATATTCGGATGTAAACTCTGTGTTTCATCGTCAATAAGAAGGTGCAAAGTATACAGAAAACCTGAAGTGAAGCATCGGAATATAAAACTGGACTCACTGGAGAGGTTTAAATTATAGAAAGTGAGAGTGTCAGTCCTCTTGTACTTAAGTCGGCATTGTGAATTTTGTATTAAATTCCGATGCAATTTCTGTGTTTCATCGTCAATAAGAAGGTCCAAGGGATACAGTAAACCTGAAGTGAAGCATCGGAATGTAACACTGGACTCACAGGAGAGGTTCAAATCATAGAAAGATAGAGTGTCAGTCCTCTTTTACTTAAGTCGTCATTGTGCCTTTTGTATTAAATTCGGACGCAATATCCGTGTTTCATCGTCAATAAGAAGATCCAAGGGAGACAGTTAACCTGAAGTGAAGCATCGGAATCTAAAACTGGACTCACAGGAGATTTTCAAATCATAGAAAAAGAGAGTGTCAGTCCTCTTGTACATAAGTCGGCCTTGTGCCTTTTGTATTAATTTCGGATGCAATTTCTGTATTTCATCGTCAATAAGAAGGGCCAAAGGATACAGTAAACCTGAAGTGAAGCATCCGAATCTAAAACAGGGCTCACAGGAGAGGTTCAAATCATAGAAAGTGAGAGTGTCAGTCCTCTTGTACTTCAGTCGTCATTGTGCCCTTTTTATTAAATTCCGATGCAATTTCTGTGTTTCATCGTCAATAAGAAGGTGCAAGGTATACAGTAAACCTGAAGTGAAGCATCGGAATCTAAAACTGGACTCACAGGAGAGGTTCAAATCATAGAAAGAGAGAGTGTCACTCCTCTTTTACTTAAGTCGGCATTGTGCCTTTGTATTAAATTCGGATCCAATTTCTGTGTTTCATCGTCAATAAGAAGGTCCAAGGGATGCAGTAAACCTGAAGTGAAGCATCGGAATCGAAAACTGGCTCACAGGAGAGGTTCAAATCATAGAAAGTAAGAGTGTCAGTCCTCTTGTACTTAAGTCGTCATTGTGCCTTTTGTATTTAATTCCGATGCAATTTCTGTGTTTCAGCGTCAATAAGAAGGTGCAAGGTATACAGTAAACCTGCAGTGACGCATCGGAATCGAAAACTGGACTCACAGGAGAGGTTCAAATCATAGAAAGAGAGAGTGTCAGTCCTCTTTTACTTAAGTCGGCATGGTGCCTTTTGTATGAAATTCGGATCCAATTTCTGTGTTTCATCGTCAATAAGAAGGTCCAAGGGATGCAGTAAACCTGAAGTGAAGCATCTAATCGAAAACTGGACTCACAGGAGAGGTTCAAATCATAGAAAGGGAGAGTGTCAATCCTCTTGTACTTAAGTCGGCATTGTGCCATTTGTATCAAATTCGGATGCAATTTCTATGTTTCATCGTCAATAAGATTGTGCAAGGTATACAGTAAGCCTGAAGTGAACCATCAGAATCTGAAACTGGACTCACAGGAGAGGTTCAAATCATAGAAGGAGAGAGTGTCAGTCTTCGTGTACTTAAGACGGCATTGTGCCTTTTGTATTAAATTCGGATGCAATTTCTGTATTTCATCGTCAATTAGAAGGTCCAAGGGATACAGTAAACCTGAAGTGAAGCATCGGAATCTAAAACAGGACTCACAGGAGAGGTTCAAATCATAGAAAGTTAGAGTGTCAGTCCTCTTGTACTTAAGTCGGCATTGTGCCTTTTGTATTACATTCGGATGCAAACTCTGTGTTTCATCGTCTATAAGAAGGTCCAAGGGGTACAGTAAACCTGAAGTGAAGCATCGGAATCTAAAACTGGACTCACAGGTGAGGATCAAATCATAGAAAGTGAGAGTGTCAGTCCTCTTGTACTTAAGTCGGCATTGTGCCTTTTGTATTAAATTCGGATGCAATTTCTGTGTTTCATCGTCAATAAGAAGGTGCAAGATATACAGTAAAGCTGAAGTGAAGCATCGGAATCTAAAACTGGACTCACAGGAGAGGTTCAAATGTTAGAAAGTTAGAGTGTCAGTCCTCTTGTACTTAAGTCGGCATTGTGCCCTTTGTATTAAATTCGGATGCAAACTCTGTGTTTCATCGTCAATACGAAGGTCCAAGGGATACAGTAAACCTGAAGTGAAGCATCGGAATTTAACACTGGACTCACAGGAGAGGTTCAAATCATAGAAAGAGAGAGTGTCAGTCCTCTTTTACTTAAGTCGGCACTGTGCCTTTTGTATTAAATTCCGATGCAATTTTTGTGTTTCATCGTCAATACGAAGGTCCAAGGGATACAGTAAACCTGAAGTGAAGCATCGGAATCTAAAACTGGACTCACAGGAGAGGTTCAAATCATAGATAGATTGTCAGTCCTCTCGTACTTAAGTATGCATTGTGCCTTTCGTATTAAATTAGGATGCAATTTCTGTGTTTCATCGTCAATTAGAAGGTCCAAGAGATACAGGAAACCTGAAGTGAAGCATCGGAATCTAAAAGTGGACTCACAGGAGAGGTTCAAATCATAGATAGTTAGAGTGTCAGTCCTCTCGAACTTAAGTCGGCATTGTGCCTTTTGTATTAAATTCGGATGGAAACTCATCGTCTATAAGAAGGTCCAAGGGATACAGTAAACCTGAAGTGAAGCATCGGAATCTAAAACTGGACTCACAGGAGAGGTTCAAATCATAGAAAGTGAGAGTGTCAGTCCTCTTGTACTTAAGTCGGCATTGTGCCTTTTGTATTGAATTCGGATGCAATTTCTGTGTCTCATCGTCAATAAGAAGGTCCGAGGGATACAGTAAACCTGAAGTGAAGCATCGGAATCTAAAACTGGACTCACAGGAGAGCTTCACATCATAGAATGTGAGAGTGTCAGTCCTCTTTTACTTAAGTCGGCATTGTGCCTTTTGTATTAAATTCGGATGCAATTTCTGTGTTTCATCGACAATAAGAAGGTCCAAGGTATACAGTAAACTTGAAGTGAAGCATCGGAATCTAAAACTGGACTCACAGGAGAGGTTCAAATCATAGATAGTGAGAGTGTCAGTCCTCTTTTACTTAAGACGGCATTGTGCCTTTCGTATTATATTCGGATGTAAACTCTGTGTTTCATCGTCAATAAGAAGGTGCAAAGTATACAGAAAACCTGAAGTGAAGCATCGGAATATAAAACTGGACTCACAGGAGAGGTTTAAATTATAGAAAGTGAGAGTGTCAGTCCTCTTGTACTTAAGTCGGCATTGTGAATTTTGTGTTAAATTCCGATGCAATTTCTGTATTTCATCGTCAATAAGAAGGTCCAAGGGATACAGTAAACCTGAAGTGAAGCATCGGAATGTAACACTGGACTCACAGGAGAGGTTCAAATCATAGAAAGATAGAGTGTCAGTCCACTTTTACTTAAGTCGTCATTGTGCCTTTTGTATTAAAATCGGACGCAATATCTGTGTTTCATCGTCAATAAGAAGATCCAAGGGAGACAGTCAACCTGAAGTGAAGCATCGGAATCTAAAACTGGACTCACAGGAGATTTTCAAATCATAGAAAAAGAGAGTGTCAGTCCTCTTGTACTTAAGTCGGCCTTGTGCCTTTTGTATTAATTTCGGATGCAATTTCTGTATTTCATCGTCAATAAGAAGGGCCAAAGGATACAGTAAACCTGAAGTGAAGCATCCGAATCTAAAACAGGGCTCTCAGGAGAGGTTCAAATCATAGAAAGTGAGAGTGTCAGTCCTCTTGTACTTAAGTCGTCATTGTGCCTTTTTTATTAAATTCCGATGCAATTTCTGTGTTTCATCGTCAATAAGAAGGTGCAAGGTATACAGTAAACCTGAAGTGAAGCATCGGAATCTAAAACTGGACTCACAGGAGAGGTTCAAATCATAGAAAGAGAGAGTGTCACTCCTCTTTCACTTAAGGCGGCATGGTGCCTTTTGTATTAAATTCGGATCCAATTTCTGTGTTTCATCGTCAATAAGAAGGTCCAAGGGATGCAGTAAACCTGAAGTGAAGCATCGGAATCGAAAACTGGACTCACAGGAGAGGTTCAAATCATAGAAAGTGAGAGTGTCAGTCCTCTTGTACTTAAGTCGTCATTGTGCGTTTTGTATTTAATTCCGATGCAATTTCTGTGTTTCAGCGTCAATAAGAAGGTGCAAGGTATACAGTAAACCTGAAGTGAAGCACCGGAATCGAAAACTGGACTCACAGGAGAGGTTCAAATTATAGAAAGAGAGAGTGTCAGTCCTCTTTTACTTAAGTCGGCATGGTGCCTTTTGTATTAAATTCGGATCCAATTTCTGTGTTTCATCGTCAATAAGAAGGTCCAAGGGATGCAGTAAACCTGAAGTGAAGCATCTAATCGAAAACTGGACTCACAGGAGAGGTTCAAATCATAGAAAGGGAGAGTGTCAATCCTCTTGTACTTAAGTCGGCATTGTGCCATTTGTATCAAATTCGGATGCAATTTCTATGTTTCATCGTCAATAAGATTGTGCAAGGTATACAGTAAGCTTGAAGTGAACCATCAGAATCTGAAACTGGACTCACAGGAGAGGTTTAAATCATAGAAGGAGAGAGTGTCAGTCTTCGTGTACTTAAGAAGGCATTGTGCCTTTTGTATTAAATTCGGATGCAATTTCTGTATTTCATCGTCAATTAGAAGGTCCAAGGGATACAGTAAACCTGAAGTGAAGCATCGGAATCTAAAACAGGACTCACAGGAGAGGGTCAAATCATAGAAAGTTAGAGTGTCAGTCCTCTTGTACTTAAGTCGGCATTGTGCCTTTTGTATTACATTCGGATGCAAACTCTGTGTTTCATCGTCTATAAGAAGGTCCAAGGGGTACAGTAAACCTGAAGTGAAGCATCGGAATCTAAAACTGGACTCACAGGATTGGTTCAGATCATAGAAAGTGAGAGCGTCTGTCCTCTTTTACTTACTTTGGCATAGTGCCTTTTGTATTAAATTCGGATCCAATTTCTGTGTTTCATCGTCAATAAGAAGGTCCAAGGGATACAGTAAACCTGAAGTGAAGCATCGGAATCTAAAACTGGATCAAATGAGTGGTTCAAATCATAGAAAGTGAGAGTGTCAGTCCTCTTGTACTTAAGTGGGCATTGTGCCTTTTGTATTAAATTAGGATGCAATATCTGTGTTTCATCGTCAATTAGAAGGTCCAAGAGATACAGGAAACCTGAAGTGAAGCATCGGAATCTAAAACTGGGCTCACAGGAGAGGTTCAAATCATAGATTGTTAGGGTGTCAGTCCTCTCGTACTTAAGTCGGCATTGTGCCTTTTTATTAAATTCGGATGCAAACTCATCGTCTATAAGAAGGTCCAAGGGATACAGTAAACCTGAAGTGAAGCATCGGAATCTAAAACTAAACTCACAGGAGAGGTTCAAATCATAGAAAGATAGAGTGTCAGTCCTCTTCTACTTAAGTCGTCATTGTGCCTTTAGTATTAAATTCAAACGCAATATCTGTGTTTTATCGTCAATAAGAAGGTCCAAGGGAGACAGTTAAACAGAAGTGAAGAATCGGAATCTAAAACTGGACTCACAGGAGATTTTCAAATCATAGAAAAAGAAAGTGTCAGTCCTCTTGTACTTAAGTCGGCATTGTGCCTTTTGTATTAATTTCGGATGCAATTTCTGTATTTCATCGTCAATAAGAAGGGCCAAAAGATGCAGTAAACCTGAAGTGAAGCATCTAATCGAAAACTGGACTCACAGGAGAGGTTCAAATCATAGAAAGGGAGAGTGTCAATCCTCTTGTACTTAAGTCGGCATTGTGCCATTTGTATCAAATTCGGATGCAATTTCTATGTTTCATCGTCAATAAGATTGTGCAAGGTATACAGTAAGCCTGAAGTGAACCATCAGAATCTGAAACTGGACTCACAGGAGAGGTTCAAATCATAGAAGGAGAGAGTGTCAGTCTTCGTGTACTTAAGACGGCATTGTGCCTTTTGTATTAAATTCGGATGCAATTTCTGTATTTCATCGTCAATTAGAAGGTCCAAGGGATACAGTAAACCTGAAGTGAAGCATCGGAATGTAACACTGGACTCACAGGAGAGGTTCAAATCATAGAAAGATAGAGTGTCAGTCCTCTTTTACTTAAGTCGTCATTGTGCCTTTTGTATTAAATTCGGACGCAATATCCGTGTTTCATCGTCAATAAGAAGATCCAAGGGAGACAGTTAACCTGAAGTGAAGCATCGGAATCTAAAACTGGACTCACAGGAGATTTTCAAATCATAGAAAAAGAGAGTGTCAGTCCTCTTGTACATAAGTCGGCCTTGTGCCTTTTGTATTAATTTCGGATGCAATTTCTGTATTTCATCGTCAATAAGAAGGGCCAAAGGATACAGTAAACCTGAAGTGAAGCATCCGAATCTAAAACAGGGCTCACAGGAGAGGTTCAAATCATAGAAAGTGAGAGTGTCAGTCCTCTTGTACTTCAGTCGTCATTGTGCCCTTTTTATTAAATTCCGATGCAATTTCTGTGTTTCATCGTCAATAAGAAGGTGCAAGGTATACAGTAAACCTGAAGTGAAGCATCGGAATCTAAAACTGGACTCACAGGAGAGGTTCAAATCATAGAAAGAGAGAGTGTCACTCCTCTTTTACTTAAGTCGGCATTGTGCCTTTGTATTAAATTCGGATCCAATTTCTGTGTTTCATCGTCAATAAGAAGGTCCAAGGGATGCAGTAAACCTGAAGTGAAGCATCGGAATCGAAAACTGGCTCACAGGAGAGGTTCAAATCATAGAAAGTAAGAGTGTCAGTCCTCTTGTACTTAAGTCGTCATTGTGCCTTTTGTATTTAATTCCGATGCAATTTCTGTGTTTCAGCGTCAATAAGAAGGTGCAAGGTATACAGTAAACCTGCAGTGAAGCATCGGAATCGAAAACTGGACTCACAGGAGAGGTTCAAATCATAGAAAGAGAGAGTGTCAGTCCTCTTTTACTTAAGTCGGCATGGTGCCTTTTGTATTAAATTCGGATCCAATTTCTGTGTTTCATCGTCAATAAGAAGGTCCAAGGGATGCAGTAAACCTGAAGTGAAGCATCTAATCGAAAACTGGACTCACAGGAGAGGTTCAAATCATAGAAAGGGAGAGTGTCAATCCTCTTGTACTTAAGTCGGCATTGTGCCATTTGTATCAAATTCGGATGCAATTTCTATGTTTCATCGTCAATAAGATTGTGCAAGGTATACAGTAAGCCTGAAGTGAACCATCAGAATCTGAAACTGGACTCACAGGAGAGGTTCAAATCATAGAAGGAGAGAGTGTCAGTCTTCGTGTACTTAAGACGGCATTGTGCCTTTTGTATTAAATTCGGATGCAATTTCTGTATTTCATCGTCAATTAGAAGGTCCAAGGGATACAGTAAACCTGAAGTGAAGCATCGGAATCTAAAACAGGACTCACAGGAGAGGTTCAAATCATAGAAAGTTAGAGTGTCAGTCCTCTTGTACTTAAGTCGGCATTGTGCCTTTTGTATTACATTCGGATGCAAACTCTGTGTTTCATCGTCTATAAGAAGGTCCAAGGGGTACAGTAAACCTGAAGTGAAGCATCGGAATCTAAAACTGGACTCACAGGTGAGGATCAAATCATAGAAAGTGAGAGTGTCAGTCCTCTTGTACTTAAGTCGGCATTGTGCCTTTTGTATTAAATTTGGATGCAATTTCTGTGTTTCATCGTCAATAAGAACGTGCAAGATATACAGTAAAGCTGAAGTGAAGCATCGGAATCTAAAACTGGACTCACAGGAGAGGTTCAAATGTTAGAAAGTTAGAGTGTCAGTCCTCTTGTACTTAAGTCGGCATTGTGCCCTTTGTATTAAATTCGGATGCAAACTCTGTGTTTCATCGTCAATACGAAGGTCCAAGGGATACAGTAAACCTGAAGTGAAGCATCGGAATTTAACACTGGACTCACAGGAGAGGTTCAAATCATAGAAAGAGAGAGTGTCAGTCCTCTTTTACTTAAGTCGGCACTGTGCCTTTTGTATTAAATTCCGATGCAATTTTTGTGTTTCATCGTCAATACGAAGGTCCAAGGGATACAGTAAACCTGAAGTGAAGCATCGGAATCTAAAACTGGACTCACAGGAGAGGTTCAAATCATAGATAGATTGTCAGTCCTCTCGTACTTAAGTATGCATTGTGCCTTTCGTATTAAATTAGGATGCAATTTCTGTGTTTCATCGTCAATTAGAAGGTCCAAGAGATACAGGAAACCTGAAGTGAAGCATCGGAATCTAAAAGTGGACTCACAGGAGAGGTTCAAATCATAGATAGTTAGAGTGTCAGTCCTCTCGTACTTAAGTCGGCATTGTGCCTTTTGTATTAAATTCGGATGGAAACTCATCGCCTATAAGAAGGTCCAAGGGATACAGTAAACCTGAAGTGAAGCATCGGAATCTAAAACTGGACTCACAGGAGAGGTTCAAATCATAGAAAGTGAGAGTGTCAGTCCTCTTGTACTTAAGTCGGCATTGTGCCTTTTGTATTGAATTCGGATGCAATTTCTGTGTCTCATCGTCAATGAGAAGGTGCAAGGTATACAGTAAACCTGAAGTGAAGCATCGGAATCTAAAACTGGACTCACAGGAGAGGTTTAAATTATAGAAAGTGAGAGTGTCAGTCCTCTTGTACTTATGTCGGCATTGTGAATTTTGTGTTAAATTCCGATGCAATTGCTGTATTTCATCGTCAATAAGAAGGTCCAAGGGATACAGTAAACCTGAAGTGAAGCATCGGAATGTAACACTGGACTCACAGGAGAGGTTCAAATCATAGAAAGATAGAGTGTCAGTCCTCTTTTACTTAAGTCGTCATTGTGCCTTTTGTATTAAAATCGGACGCAATATCTGTGTTTCATCGTCAATAAGAAGATCCAAGGGAGACAGTCAACCTGAAGTGAAGCATCGGAATCTAAAACTGGACTCACAGGAGATTTTCAAATCATAGAAAAAGAGAGTGTCAGTCCTCTTGTACTTAAGTCGGCCTTGTGCCTTTTGTATTAATTTCGGATGCAATTTCTGTATTTCATCGTCAATAAGAAGGGCCAAAGGATACAGTAAACCTGAAGTGAAGCATCCGAATCTAAAACAGGGCTCACAGGAGAGGTTCAAATCATAGAAAGTGAGAGTGTCAGTCCTCTTGTACTTAAGTCGTCATTGTGCCTTTTTTATTAAATTCCGATGCAATTTCTGTGTTTCATCGTCAATAAGAAGGTGCAAGGTATACAGTAAACCTGAAGTGAAGCATCGGAATCTAAAACTGGACTCACAGGAGAGGTTCAAATCATAGAAAGAGAGAGTGTCACTCCTCTTTTACTTAAGGCGGCATGGTGCCTTTTGTATTAAATTCGGATCCAATTTCTGTGTTTCATCGTCAATAAGAAGGTCCAAGGGATGCAGTAAACCTGAAGTGAAGCATCGGAATCGAAAACTGGACTCACAGGAGAGGTTCAAATCATAGAAAGTGAGAGTGTCAGTCCTCTTGTACTTAAGTCGTCATTGTGCGTTTTGTATTTAATTCCGATGCAATTTCTGTGTTTCAGCGTCAATAAGAAGGTGCAAGGTATACAGTAAACCTGAAGTGAAGCACCGGAATCGAAAACTGGACTCACAGGAGAGGTTCAAATTATAGAAAGAGAGAGTGACAGTCCTCTTTTACTTAAGTCGGCATGGTGCCTTTTGTATTAAATTCGGATCCAATTTCTGTGTTTCATCGTCAATAAGAAGGTCCAAGGGATGCAGTAAACCTGAAGTGAAGCATCTAATCGAAAACTGGACTCACAGGAGAGGTTCAAATCATAGAAAGGGAGAGTGTCAATCCTCTTGTACTTAAGTCGGCATTGTGCCATTTGTATCAAATTCGGATGCAATTTCTATGTTTCATCGTCAATAAGATTGTGCAAGGTATACAGTAAGCTTGAAGTGAACCATCAGAATCTGAAACTGGACTCACAGGAGAGGGTCAAAACATAGAAAGTTAGAGTGTCAGTCCTCTTGTACTTAAGTCGGCATTGTGCCTTTTGTATTACATTCGGATGCAAACTCTGTGTTTCATCGTCTATAAGAAGGTCCAAGGGGTACAGTAAACCTGAAGTGAAGCATCGGAATCTAAAACTGGACTCACAGGATTGGTTCAGATCATAGAAAGTGAGAGCGTCTGTCCTCTTTTACTTACTTTGGCATAGTGCCTTTTGTATTAAATTCGGATCCAATTTCTGTGTTTCATCGTCAATAAGAAGGTCCAAGGGATACAGTAAACCTGAAGTGAAGCATCGGAATCTAAAACTGGATCAAATGAGTGGTTCAAATCATAGAAAGTGAGAGTGTCAGTCCTCTTGTACTTAAGTGGGCATTGTGCCTTTTGTATTAAATTAGGATGCAATATCTGTGTTTCATCGTCAATTAGAAGGTCCAAGAGATACAGGAAACCTGAAGTGAAGCATCGGAATCTAAAACTGGGCTCACAGGAGAGGTTCAAATCATAGATTGTTAGGGTGTCAGTCCTCTCGTACTTAAGTCGGCATTGTGCCTTTTTATTAAATTCGGATGCAAACTCATCGTCTATAAGAAGGTCCAAGGGATACAGTAAACCTGAAGTGAAGCATCGGAATCTAAAACTGGACTCACGGGAGAGGTTCAAATCATAGAAAGATAGAGTGTCAGTCCTCTTCTACTTAAGTCGTCATTGTGCCTTTAGTATTAAATTCAAACGCAATATCTGTGTTTTATCGTCAATAAGAAGGTCCAAGGGAGACAGTTAACCAGAAGTGAAGAATCGGAATCTAAAACTGGACTCACAGGAGATTTTCAAATCATAGAAAAAGAAAGTGTCAGTCCTCTTGTACTTAAGTCGGCATTGTGCCTTTTGTATTAATTTCGGATGCAATTTCTGTATTTCATCGTCAATAAGAAGGGCCAAAAGATGCAGTAAACCTGAAGTGAAGCATCCGAATCTAAAACAGGACTCGCAGGAGACGTTCAAATCATAGAAAGTGAGAGTGTCAGTCCTCTTGTACTTAAGTCGTCATTGTGCCTTTTGTATTAAATTCGGATCCAATATCTGTGTTTCATCGTCAATAAGAAGGTCCAAGGGATGCAGTAAACCTGAAGTGAAGCATCGGAATCGATAACTGGACTCACAGGAGAGGTTCAAATCATAGAAAGGGAGAGTGTCAGTCCTCTTGTACTTAAGTCGGCAATGTGCCGTTTGTATCAAATTCGGATGCAATTTCTATGTTTCATCGTCAATAAGATTGTGCAAGGTATACAGTAAACCTGAAGTGAACCATCAGAATCTGAAACTGGACTCACAGGAGAGGTTCAAATCATTGAAGGAGAGAGTGTCAGTCTTCGTGTACTTAAGTCGGCATTGTGCCTTTTGTATTAAATTCGGATGCAATTTCTGTATTTCATCGTCAATTAGAAGGTCCAAGGGATACAGTAAACCTGAAGTGAAGCATCGGAATCTAAAACAGGACTCACAGGAGAGGTTCAAATCATAGAAAGTTAGAGTGTCAGTCCTCTTGTACTTAAGTCGGCAATGTGCCTTTTGTATTACATTCGGATGCAAACTTTGTGTTTCATCGTCTATAAGAAGGTCCAAAGGGGTACAGTAAACCAGAAGTGAAGCAAAGGAATCTAAAACTGGACTCACAGGAGGGGTTCAAATTATAGAAAGTGAGAGTGTCAGTCCTCTTTTACTTACGTTGGCATAGTGCCTTTTGTATTAAATTCGGATCCAATTTCTGTGTTTCATCGTCAATAAGAACGTCCAAGGGATACAGTAAACCTGAAGTGAAGCATCGGAATCTAAAACTGTATCAAATGAGTGGTTCAAGTCATAGAAAGTGAGAGTGTCAGTCCTCTTGTACTTAAGTCGGCCATGTGCCTTTTGCATTAAATTAGGATGCAATTTCTGTGTTTCATCGTCAATTAGAAGGTCCAAGAGATACAGGAAACCTGAAGTGAAGCATCGGAATCTAAAACTGGACTCACAGGAGAGGTTCAAAACATAGGAAGTGAGAGTGTCAGTCCTCTTGTACTTAAGTCGGCATTGTGCCTTTTGTATTGAATTCGGATGCAATTTCTGTGTCTCATCGTCAATAAGAAGGTCCGAGGGATACAGTAAAACTGAAGTGAAGCATCGGAATCTAAAACTGGACTCACAGGAGAGCTTCACATCATAGAATGTGAGAGTGTCAGTCCTCTTTTACTTAAGTCGGCATTGTGCCTTTTGTATTAAATTCGGATGCAATTTCTGTGTTTCATCGAAAATAAGAAGGTCCAAGGTATACAGTAAACTTGAAGTGAAGCATCGGAATCTAAAACTGGACTCACAGGAGAGGTTCAAATCATAGATAGTGAGAGTGTCAGTCCTCTTTTACTTAAGTCGGCATTGTGCCTTTTGTATTATATTCGGATGTAAACTCTGTGCTTCATCGTCAATAAGAAGGTGCAAAGTATACAGCAAACCTGAAGTGAAGCATCGGAATATAAAACTGGACTCACAGGAGAGGTTTAAATTATAGAAATTGAGAGTGTCAGTCCTCTTGTACTGAAGTCGGCATTGTGCCTTTTGTATTAAATTCCGATGCAATTTCTGTGTTTCATCGTAAATAAGAAGGTCCAAGGGATACAGTAAACCTGAAGTGAAGCATCGGAATATAAAACTGGACTCACAGGAGAGGTTTAAATTATAGAAAGTGAGAGTGTCAGTCCTCTTTTACTTAAGTCGTCATTGTGCCTTTTGTATTAAATTCGGACGCATTATCTGTGTTTCATCGTCAATAAGAAGGTCCAAGGGAGACAGTTAACCTGAAGTGAAGCATCGGAATCTAAAACTGGACTCACAGGAGATTTTCAAATCATAGAAAAAGAGAGTGTCAGTCCACTTGTACTTAAGTCGGCATTGTGCCTTTTGTATTAATTTCGGATGCAATTTCTGTATTTCATCGTCAATTAGAAGGTCCAAGGGATACAGTAAACCTGAAGTGAAGCATCGGAATCTAAAACAGGACTCACAGGAGAGGTTCAAATCATAGAAAGTTAGAGTGTCAGTCCTCTTGTACTTAAGTCGGCATTGTGCCTTTTGTATTACATTCGGATGCAAACTTTGTGTTTCATCGTCTATAAGAAGGTCCAAAGGGGTACAGTAAACCTGAAGTGAAGCATCGGAATCTAAAACTGGACTCACAGGAGAGCTTCACATCATAGAATGTGAGAGTGTCAGTCCTCTTTTACTTAAGTCGGCATTGTGCCTTTTGTATTAAATTCGGATGCAATTTCTGTGTTTCATCGACAATAAGAAGCTCCAAGGTATACAGTAAACTTGAAGTGATGCATCGGAATCTAAAACTGGACTCACAGGAGAGGTTCAAATCATAGATAGTGAGAGTGTCAGTCCTCTTTTACTTAAGTCGGCATTGTGCCTTTTGTATTATATTCGGATGTAAACTCTGTGTTTCATCGTCAATAAGAAGGTGCAAAGTATACAGTAAACCTGAAGTAAAGCATCGGAATATAAAACTGGACTCACAGGAGAGGTCTAAATTGTAGAAAGTGAGAGTGTCAGTCCTCTTGTACTTAAGTCGGCATTGTGCCTTTTGTATTAAATTCGGATGAAATTTAAGTGTTTAATCGTCAATAAGAAGGTGCAAGGTATACAGTAAACCAGAAGTGAAGCATCGGAATCTAAAACTGGACTCACAGGTGAGGTTCAAATCACAGAAATTTAGAGTGTCAGTGCTCTTGTACTTATGTCGGCATCGTGGCTTTTGTATTAAATTCGGATGCAATATCTGTGTTTTATCGTCAATAAGAAGGACCAAGGGATACAGTAAACCTGAAGTGAAGCATCGGAATCTAAAACTGGACTCACAGGAGAGGTTCAAATCGTTGAAAGTGAGAGAGTCAGTCCCCGTGTACTTAAGTCGGCAATGTGTCTTTTTTATGAAATTCGGATGCAATTTCTGTGTTTCATCGTCAATAAGAAGGTTTAAGGGATACAGTAAACCTGAAGTGAAGCATTGGAATCTAAACCTGAATCACAGGAGAGGTTCAAGTCGTGGAAAGTGAGAGTGCCTGGCCTCTTGTACTTACGTCGGCATTGTGCCTTTTGTATTAAATTCGGATGCAATTACTGTGATTCATCGTCAATAAGAAGTTGCAAGGTATACAGTAAACCTGAAGTGAAGCATCGGAATCTAAAACTGGACTCACAGGAGAGGTTCAAATCATAGAAAATGAGAGTGTCAGTCCTCTTGTACTTAAGTCGGCATTGTGCCTTTTGTATTAAATACGGATGCAATTTCTGTGTTTCATTGTCAATATGAAGTTGCAAGGAATACAGTAAACCTAAAGTGAAGCATCGGAATCTAAAACTGGACTCACAGGAGAGGTTCAACTCGTAGAAAGTGAGAGTGTTAGTCCTCTTTTACTTAAGTCGGCATTGAGCCCTTTGTATTAAATTCAGATGCAATTTCTGTGTTTCATCGGCAATAAGAAGGTGCAAGGCATACAGTAAACTTGAAGTTAAGCATCGGAACCAATCGTAGAAAGTGAGAGTGTCAGTCCTCTTGTACTTAAGTCGGCATTGTGCCTTTTGTATTAAATTCGGTTGCAATTTCTGTGTTTCATAGTCAATAAGAAGGTGCAAGGAATACAGTAAACCTGAAGTGAAGCATCGGAATCTAAAACTGGACTCACAGGAGAGGTCCAAATCGTAGAAAGTGAGAGTGTCAGTCCTCTTGTACTTAAGTCGGCATTGTGGGTTTTGTATTAAATTCGGATGCAATCTCTATGTTTCATCGTCAATAAGAAGGTCCAAGGGATACATTAAACCTGAACTGAAGCATCGGGATCTAAAACTGGACCCACAGGAGAGGTTCAAATCATAGAAAGTGAGAGTGTCTGTTGTCTTGTACATAAGTCGGCATTGTGCATTTTGTATTAAATTCGTATGCAATTTCTGTGTTTCATCGTCAATAAGAAGGTGCAAGGTATACTGTAATCTTGAAGTGAAGCATCGGAACCAAAACTGGACCCACAGGAGAGGTTCAAATCGTAGAAAGTGAGAGTGTCAGACCTCTTGTACTTAAGTCGGCATTGTGCCTTTTGTATTAAATTTGGATGCAATTTCTGTGTTTCATCGACAATAAGAGAGTACAAGGTATACAGTAATCTTGAAGTGAAGCATCGGAATGTAAATCAGGACACACAGGAGAGGTTCAAATCTTAGAAAGTGAGAGTGTCAGTCCTCTTTAAGTCGGTATTGTGCCTTTTGTATTAAATTCGGATGCAATTTCTGTGTTCCTTCGTCAATAAGAAGGTGCAAGGTATACAGCAATCTTGAAGTGAAGCATCGGAATCTAAAACTGGACTCACAGGAGAGGTTCAAATCATTGAAAGTGAGAGTGTCTGTCCTCTTGTACATAAGTCGGCATTGTGCATTTTGTATTAAATTCGTATGCAATTTCTGTGTTTCATCGTCAATAAGAAGGTGCAAGCTATACAGTAATCTTGAAGTTAAGCATCGGAACCAAAACTGGACCCACAGGAGAGCTTCAAATCGTAGAAAGTGAGAGTGTCAGTCCTCTTGTACTTAAGTCGGCATTGTGCCTTTTGTATTAAATACGGATGCAATTTCTGTGTTTCATTGTCAATAAGAAGGTGCAAGGAATACAGTAAACCTAAAGTGAAGCATCGGAATCTAAAACTGGACTCACAGGAGAGGTTCAACTCGTAGAAAGTGAGAGTGTTAGTCCTCTTTTACTTAAGTCGGCATTGAGCCCTTTGTATTAAATTCAGATGCAATTTCTGTGTTTCATCGGCAATAAGAAGGTGCAAGGCATACAGTAAACTTGAAGTTAAGCATCGGAACCAATCGTAGAAAGTGAGAGTGTCAGTCCTCTTGTACTTAAGTCGGCATTGTGCCTTTTGTATTAAATTCGGTTGCAATTTCTGTGTTTCATCGTCAATAAGAAGGTGCAAGGAATACAGTAAACCTGAAGTGAAGCATCGGAATCTAAAACTGGACTCACAGGAGAGGTCCAAATCGTAGAAAGTGAGAGTGTCAGTCCTCTTGTACTTAAGTCGGCATTGTGCGTTTTGTATTAAATTCGGATGCAATCTCTATGTTTCATCGTCAATAAGAAGGTCCAAGGGATACATTAAACCTGAACTGAAGCATCGGGATCTAAAACTGGACTCACAGGAGAGGTTCAAATCATTGAAAGTGAGAGTGTCTGTTCTCTTGTACATAAGTCGGCATTGTGCATTTTGTATTAAATTCGTATGCAATTTCTGTGTTTCATCGTCAATAAGAAGGTGCAAGGTATACTGTAATCTTGAAGTGAAGCATCGGAACAAAAACTGGACCCACAGGAGAGGTTCAAATCGTAGAAAGTGAGAGTGTCAGTCCTCTTGTACTTAAGTCGGCATTGTGCCTTTTGTATTAAATTTGGATGCAATTTCTGTGTTTCATCGACAATAAGAGAGTGCAAGGTATACAGTAATCTTGAAGTGAAGCATCGGAATGTAAATCTGGACACACAGGAGAGGTTCAAATCTTAGAAAGTGAGAGTGTCAGTCCTCTTTACATAAGTCGGTATTGTGCCATTTGTATTAAATTCGGATGCAATTTCTGTGTTTCATCGTCAATATGAAGGTGCAAGGTATAGAGTGATCTTGAAGTGAAGCATCGGAATCTAAAACTGGACTCACAGGAGAAGTTCAAATCGTGGAAAGTGAGAAAGTCAGTGCTCTTGTACTTATGTCGGCATTGTGCCTTTTGGATTAAATTCGGTTGCAATTTCTATGTTTCATCGTCAATAAGAAGGTGCAAGGTATACAGTAAACATGAAGTGAAGCATCGGAATCTAAAACTGGACTCACAGGAGAGGTTCAAATCATAGAAAGTGAGAGTGTCAGTCCTCTTGTACTTAAGTCGGCATTGTGCCTTTTGTATTGAATTCGGATGCAATTTCTGTGTCTCATCGTCAATAAGAAGGTCCGAGGGATACAGTAAACCTGAAGTGAAGCATCGGAATCTAAAACTGGACTCACAGGAGAGCTTCACATCATAGAATGTGAGAGTGTCAGTCCTCTTTTACTTAAGTCGGCATTGTGCCCTTTGTATTAAATTCGGATGCAATTTCTGTGTTTCATCGACAATAAGAAGGTCCAAGGTATACAGTAAACTTGAAGTGAAGCATCGGAATCTAAAACTGGACTCACAGGAGAGGTTCAAATCATAGATAGTGAGAGTGTCAGTCCTCTTTTACTTAAGTCGGCATTGTGCCTTTCGTATTATATTCGGATGTAAACTCTGTGTTTCATCGTCAATAAGAAGGTGCAAAGTATACAGAAAACCTGAAGTGAAGCATCGGAATATAAAACTGGACTCACAGGAGAGGTTTAAATTATAGAAAGTGAGAGTGTCAGTCCTCTTGTACTTAAGTCGGCATTGTGAATTTTGTTTTAAATTCCGATGCAATTTCTGTGTTTCATCGTCAATAAGAAGGTCCAAGGGATACAGTAAACCTGAAGTGAAGCATCGGAATGTAACACTGGACTCACAGGAGAGGTTCAAATCATAGAAAGATAGAGTGTCAGTCCTCTTTTAATTAAGTCGTCATTGTGCCTTTTGTATTAAATTCGGACGCAATATCTGTGTTTCATCGTCAATAAGAAGATCCAAGGGAGACAGTTAACCTGAAGTGAAGCATCGGAATCTAAAACTGGACTCACAGGAGATTTTCAAATCATAGAAAAAGAGAGTGTCAGTCCTCTTGTACTTAAGTCGGCCTTGTGCCTTTTGTATTAATTTCGGATGCAATTTCTGTATTTCATCGTCAATAAGAAGGGCCAAAGGATACAGTAAACCTGAAGTGAAGCATCCGAATCTAAAACAGGGCCCACAGGAGAGGTTCAAATCATAGAAAGTGAGAGTGTCAGTCCTCTTGTACTTAAGTCGTCATTGTGCCTTTTTTATTAAATTCCGATGCAATTTCTGTGTTTCATCGTCAATAAGAAGGTGCAAGGTATACAGTAAACCTGAAGTGAAGCATCGGAATCTAAAACTGGACTCACAGGAGAGGTTCAAATCATAGAAAGAGAGAGTGTCACTCCTCTTTTACTTAAGTCAGCATGGTGCCTTTTGTATTATATTCGGATCCAATTTCTGTGTTTCATCGTCAATAAGAAGGTCCAAGGTATGCAGTAAACCTGAAGTGAAGCATCGGAATCGAAAACTGGACTCACAGGAGAGGTTCAAATCATAGAAAGTGAGAGTGTCAGTCCTCTTGTACTTAAGTCGTCATTGTGCGTTTTGTATTTAATTCCGATGCAATTTCTGTGTTTCAGCGTCAATAAGAAGGTGCAAGGTATACAGTAAACCTGAAGTGAACCATCAGAATCTGAAACTGGACTCACAGGAGAGGTTCAAATCATAGAAGGAGAGAGTGTCAGTCTTCGTGTACTTAAGACGGCATTGTGCCTTTTGTATTAAATTCGGATGCAATTTCTGTATTTCATCGTCAATTAGAAGGTCCAAGGGATACAGTAAACCTGAAGTGAAGCATCGGAATCTAAAACAGGACTCACAGGAGAGGTTCAAATCATAGAAAGTTAGAGTGTCAGTCCTCTTGTACTTAAGTCGGCATTCTGCCTTTTGTATTACATTCGGATGCAAACTCTGTGTTTCATCGTCTATAAGAAGGTCCAAGGGGTACAGTAAACCTGAAGTGAAGCATCGGAATCTAAAACAGGACTCACAGGAGGGGTTCAGATCATAGAAAGTGAGAGCGTCAGTCCTCTTTTACTTACGTTGGCATAGTGCCTTTTGTATTAAATTCGGATCCAATTTCTGTGTTTCATCGCCAATAAGAAGGTCCAAGGGATACAGTAAACCTGAAGTGAAGCATCGGAATCTAAAACTGGATCAAATGAGTGGTTCAAATCATAGAAAGTGAGAGTGTCAGTCCTCTTCTACTTAAGTCGGCATTGTGCCATTTGTATCGAATTCGGATGCAATTTCTATGTTTCATCGTCAATAAGATTGTGCAAGGTATACAGTAAACCTGAAGTGAACCATCAGAATCTGAAACTGGACTCACAGGAGAGGTTCAAATCATTGAAGGAGAGAGTGTCAGTCTTCGTGTACTTAAGTCGGCATTGTGCCTTTTGTATTAAATTCGGATGCAATTTCTGTATTTCATCGTCAATTAGAAGGTCCAAGGGATACAGTAAACCTGAAGTGAAGCATCGGAATCTAAAACAGGACTCACAGGAGAGGTTCAAATCATAGAAAGTTAGAGTGTCAGTCCTCTTGTACTTAAGTCGGCAATGTGCCTTTTGTATTACATTCGGATGCAAACTTTGTGTTTCATCGTCTATAAGAAGGTCCAAAGGGGTACAGTAAACCTGAAGTGAAGCAAAGGAATCTAAAACTGGACTCACAGGAGGGGTTCAAATTATAGAAAGTGAGAGTGTCAGTCCTCTTTTACTTACGTTGGCATAGTGCCTTTTGTATTAAATTCGGATCCAATTTCTATGTTTCATCGTCAATAAGAACGTCCAAGGGATACAGTAAACCTGAAGTGAAGCATCGGAATCTAAAACTGTATCAAATGAGTGGTTCAAATCATAGAAAGTGAGAGTGTCAGTCCTCTTGTACTTAAGTCGGCCATGTGCCTTTTGTATTAAATTAGGATGCAATTTCTGTGTTTCATCGTCAATTAGAAGGTCCAAGAGATACAGGAAACCTGAAGTGAAGCATCGGAATCTAAAACTGGACTCACAGGAGAGGTTCAAATCATAGGAAGTGAGAGTGTCAGTCCTCTTGTACTTAAGTCGGCATTGTGCCTTTTGTATTGAATTCGGATGCAATTTCTGTGACTCATCGTCAATAAGAAGGTCCGAGGGGTACAGTAAACTGAAGTGAAGCATCGGAATCTAAAACTGGACTCACAGGAGAGCTTCACATCATAGAATGTGAGTGTGTCAGTCCTCTTTTACTTAAGTCGGCATTGTGCCTTTTGTATTATATTCGGATGTAAACTCTGCGTTTCATCGTCAATAAGAAGGTGCAAAGTATACAGCAAACCTGAAGTGAAGCATCGCAATATAAAACTGGACTCACAGGAGAGGTTTAAATTATAGAAATTGAGAGTTTCAGTCCTCTTGTACTTAAGTCGGCATTGTGCCTTTTGTATTAAATTCCGATGCAATTTCTGTGTTTCATCGTAAATAAGAAAGTCCAAGGGATACAGTAAACTTGAAGTGAAGCATCGGAATCCAACACTGGACTCACAGGAGAGGTTCAAATCATAGAAAGGGAGAGTGTCAGCCGTCTTGTACTTAAGTCGGCATTGTGCCATTTGTATCAAAGTCGGATGCAATTTCTATGTTTCATCGTCAATAAGATTGTGCAAGGTAAACAGTAAACCTGAAGTGAACCATCAGAATCTGAAACTGGACTCACAGGAGAGGTTCAAATCATAGAAGGAGAGAGTGTCAGTCTTCGTGTACTTAAGTCGGCATTGTGCCTTTTGTATTAAATTCGGATGCAATTTCTGTATTTCATCGTCAATTAGAAGGTCCAAGGGATACAGTAAACCTGAAGTGAAGCATCGGAATCTAAAACAGGACTCACAGGAGAGGTTCAAATCATAGAAAGTTAGAGTGTCAGTCCTCTTGTACTTAAGGCGGCATTGTGCCTTTTGTATTACATTCGGATGCAAACTTTGTGTTTCATCGTCTATAAGAAGGTCCAAAGGGGTACAGTAAACCTGATGTGAAGCATCGGAATCTAAAACTGGACTCACAGGAGGGGTTCAAATCATAGAAAGTGAGAGTGTCAGTCCAATTTTACTTACGTTGGCATAGTGCCTTTTGTATTAAATTCGGATCCAATTTCTGTGTTTCATCGTCAATAAGAAGGTCCAAGGGATACAGTAAACCTGAAGTGAAGCATCGGAATCTAAAACAGGATCAAATGAGTGGTTCAAATCATAGAAAGTGAGAGTGTCAGTCCTCTTGTACTTAAGTCGGCATTGTGCCTTTTGTATTAAATTAGGATTCAATTTCTGTGTTTCATCGTCAATTAGAAGGTCCAAGAGATACAGGATACCTGAAGTGAAGCATCGGAATCTAAAACTGGACTCACAGGAGAGGTTCAAATCATACATAGTTAGAGTGTCAGTCCTCTCGTACTTAAGTTTGCATTGTGCCTTTTGTATTAAATTCGGATGCAAACTCATCGTCTATAAGAAGGTTCAAGGGATACGGTAAACCTGAAGTGAAGCATCGGAATCTAAAACTGGACTCACAGGAGAGGTTCAAATCATAGGAAGTGAGAGTGTCAGTCCTCTTGTACTTAAGTCGGCATTGTGCCTTTTGTATTGAATTCGGATGCAATTTCTGTGTCTCAACGTCAATAAGAAGGTCCGAGGGATACAGTAAAACTGAAGTGAAGCATCGGAATCTAAAACTGGACTCACAGGCGAGCTTCACATCATAGAATGTGAGAGTGTCAGTCCTCTTTTACTTAAGTCGGCATTGTGCCTTTTGTATTAAATTCGGATGCAATTTCTGTGTTTCATCGACAATAAGAAGGTCCAAGGTATACAGTAAACTTGAAGTGATGCATCGGAATCTAAAACTGGACTCACAGGAGAGGTTCAAATCATAGATAGTGAGAGTGTCAGTCCTCTTTTACTTAAGTCGGCATTGTGCCTTTTGTATTATATTCGGATGTAAACTCTGTGTTTCATCGTCAATAAGAAGGTGCAAAGTATACAGTAAACCTGAAGTAAAGCATCGGAATATAAAACTGGACTCACAGGAGAGGTCTAAATTGTAGAAAGTGAGAGTGTCAGTCCTCTTGTACTTAAGTCGGCATTGTGCCTTTTGTATTAAATTCGGATGAAATTTAAGTGTTTAATCGTCAATAAGAAGGTGCATGGTATACAGTAAACCAGAAGTGAAGCATCGGAATCTAAAACTGGACTCACAGGTGAGGTTCAAATCATAGAAAGTTAGAGTGTCAGTGCTCTTGTACTTATGTCGGCATCGTGGATTTTGTATTAAATTCGGATGCAATATCTGTGTTTTATCGTCAATAAGAAGGTCCAAGGGATACAGTAAACCTGAAGTGAAGCTTCGGAATCTAAAACTGGACTCACAGGAGAGGTTCAAATCGTTGAAAGTGAGAGAGTCAGTCCCCATGTACTTAAGTCGGCAATGTGTCTTTTTTATGAATTCGGATGCAATTTCTGTGTTTCATCGTCAATAAGAAGGTGCAAGGTATACAGTAAACCTGCAGTGAAGAATCGGAATCTAAAACTGGACTCACAGGAAAGGTTCAAATCATAGAAAGTGAGAGTGTCAGTCCACTTGTACTTAAGTCTGCATTCATCCTTTTGTATTATTTCGGATGCAATTTCTGTGCTTCATCGTCAATAAGAAGGTCCAAGGGATACAAAAAACCTGAAGTGAAGCATTGGAATCTATACCTGGATCACAGGAGAGGTTCAAGTCGTGGAAAGTGAGAGTGTGTGGCCTCTTGTACTTACGTCGGCATTGTGCCTTTTGTATTAAATTCGGATGCAATTACTGTGATTCATCGTCAATAAGAAGTTGCAAGGTATACAGTAAACCTGAAGTGAAGCATCGGTATCTAAAACTGGACTCACAGGAGAGGGTCAATTCATAGAAAATGAGAGTGTCAGTCCTCTTGTACTTAAGTAAGGATTGTGCCTTTTGTATTAAATTCGGATGCAATATCTGTGATTCATCGTCAATAAGAAGGTGCAAGGTATACAGTAAACCTGAAGTGAAGCATCGGAATCTAAAACTGGACTCACAGGAGAGGTTCAAATCGTAGAAAGTGAGAGTGTCAGTCCTCTTGTACTTAAGTAGGCATTGTGCCTTTTGTATTAAATTCCGATGCAATTTCTGTATTTCATCGTCAATAAGAAAGTGCAAGGTATACAGTAAACCCGAAGTGAAGTATCGGAATCTAAAACTGGACTCACAGGAGAGGTTCAAATCGTAGAAAGTGAGAGTTTCAGTCCTCTTGTACTTATGTCGGCATTGAGCCTTTTGTATTAAATTCGGATGCAATTTCTATGTTTCATCGTCAATAAGAATGTCCAAGGGATGCAGTAAACCTGACCTGAAGCATCGGAATCTGAAACTGGACTCACAGGAGAGGTTCAAATCATAGGAAGGGAGAGTGTCAATCCTCTTGTACTTATGTCGGCATTGTGTCTTTTGTATTATATTCGGATGCAATTTCTGTGTTCCATCGTCAATAAGAAGGTGCAAGGTGTACAGTAAAACTGAAGTGAAGCATCGGAATCTAAAATGGAACCACAAGAGAGCTTCAAATCGTAGCAAGTGAGAGTGTCAGTCCTCTTGTACTTAAGTCGGCATTGTGCTTTTTGTATTAAATTCGGATGCAATTTCTATGTTTCATCGTCAATAAGAAGGTGCAAGGTATACAGTAAACCTGAAGTGAAGCATCGAAATATAAAACTGGACTCACAGGAGAGGTTCAAATCACAGAAAGTGAGAGTGTCAGTCCTCTTTTACTGAAGTCGGCATTGTGAGTTTTGTATTAATTACGGACGCAATTTCTGTGTTTCATCGTCAATAAGAAGGTCCAAGGAATACAGTAAACCTGAAGTGAGGCATCGGAATCTAAAACTGGACTCACAGGAGAGGTTCAAATCATAGAAAGTGAGAGTGTCAGTCCTCTTGTACTTAAGTCGGTATTGTGCCTTTTGTATTAAATTCGGATGCAATCTCTGTGTTTCATCGTCAATTAGAAGGTCCAAGGGATACTTTAAACCTGAAGTGAAGCATCGCGATCTAAAACTGGACTCACAGGAGAGATTCAAATCATAGAGAGTGAGAGTGTCAGACCTTATCTACCTAGGTCGGCATTGTGCCTTTTGTATTAACATCGGTTGCAATTTCTGTGTTTCATCGTCAACAAGTAGGTGGAAGGTATACAGTAATCTTGAAGTGAAGCATCGAAATCTAAAACTGGACTAACAGGAGAGGTTCAAATCGTAGAAAGTGAGAGTGTCGGCCCTCTTGTACTTAAGTCGGCATTGTGACTTTTGAATTAAATTCGGATGCAATTTCTGTGCTTCATCGTCAATAAGAAGGTGCAAGGTATACAGTAATCTTGAAGTGAAGCATCGAAATCTAAAACTGGACTCACAGGAGAGGTTCAAATCGTAGAAAGTGAGAGTGTCAGTCCTCTTGTGCTTACGTCGGCAATGTGCCTTTTGTATTAAATTCGGATGCAATTTCTGTGTTTCATCGTCAATAAGAAGGTGCAAGGTATACAGTAATCATGAAGTGTAGCATCATAATCTAAAACTGGACTCACAGGAGAGGTTCGAATCCTAGAAAGTGAGGGTGTCATTCCGATTGTACTTAAGTGGGCATTGTGCCTTTTGTATTAAATTCGGATGCAATTTCTGTGTTCCATCGTCAATAAGAAGGTGCAAGGTATACAGCAGTCTTGAAGTGAAGCATCGGAATGTAAAACTGGACTCACAGGAGAGGTTCAAATCATAGAAAGTGAGAGTGTCTGTCCTCTTGTAGATAAGTCGGCATTGTGCATTTTGTATTAAATTCGTATGCAATATCTGTGCTTCATCGTCAATAAGGAGGTGCAAGGTATACAGTAAACTTGAAGTTAAGCATCGGAACCAATCGTAGAAAGTGAGAGTGTCAGTCCTCTTGTACTTAAGTCGGCATTGTGCCTTTTGTATTAAATTCGGTTGCAATTTCTGTGTTTCATCGTCAATAAGAAGGTGCAAGGAATACAGTAAACCTGAAGTGAAGCATCGGAATCTAAAACTGGACTCACAGGAGAGGTTCAAATCATAGAAAGTGAGAGTGTCAGTCCTCTTGTACTTAAGTCGGCATTGTGCATTTTCTATTAAATTTGGATGCAATTCTTTGTTTCATTGTCAATAGGAAGGTGCAAGGTATACAGTAATCTTGAAGTGAAGCATCGGAATCTAAAACTGGACTCACAGAAGAGGTTCAAATCTTAGAAAGTGAAAGTAGCGGTCCTCTTGTACTTAAGTCGGCATTGTGCCTTTTGTATTAAATTCGGATGCAATTTCTGTGTTTCATCGACAATAAGAAGGTGCAAGGTATAAAGTAAACCAGAAGTGAAGCATCGGAAACTAAAACTGGACTCACAGGAGAGGTTCAAATCACAGAAAGTGAGAGTGTCAGTCCTCTTGTACTTATGTCGGCATTGTGCCTTTCGTATTAAATTAGGATGCAATTTCTGTGTTTCATCGTCAATAAGAAGGTGCAAGTTATACAGTAAACCTGAAGTGAAGCATCGGAATCTAAAACTGTACTCACAGGAGAGGTTCAAATCATAGAAAGTGAGACTGTCAATCCTCTGGTACTTAAGTCGGCATTGTGAGTTTTGTATTAAAATCGGATGCAATTTCTACGTTTCATCGTCAATAAGAAGGTGCAAGGTATCCAGTAAACCTGATGTGAAGCATCGGAATCCAAAACTGGACTCACAGGAGAGGTTCAAATCCTAGAAAGTGAGGGTGTCATTCTGATTGTACTTAAGTCGGCATTGTGCCTTTTATATTACATTCGGATGCAATTTCTGTGTTCCTTCGTCAATAAGAAGGTGCAAGGTATACAGCAATCTTGAAGTGAAGCATCGGAATGTAAAACTGGACTCACAGGAGAGGTTCAAATCATAGAAAGTGAGAGTGTCTGTCCTCTTGTACATAAGTCGGCATTGTGCATTTTGTATTAAATTCGTATGCAATTTCTGTGTTTCATCGTCAATGAGAAGGTGCAAGGTATACAGTAAACTTGAAGTTAAGCATCGGAACCAATCGTAGAAAGTGAGAGTGTCAGTCCTGTTGTACTTAAGTCGGCATTGTGCCTTTTGTATAAAATTAGGATGCAATTTCTGTGTTTCATCGTCAATAAGACGGTGCAAGGTATACAGTAAACCTGAAGTGAAGCATTGGAATCAAAAACTGGACTCACAGGAGAGGTTCAAATCATAGAAAGTGAGAGTAACAGTCCTCTTGTACTTAGGTCGGCATTGTGCCTTTTGTATAAAATTCGGATGCAATTTCTGTGTTTCATCGTCTATAAGTAGGTGCAAGGTATACAGTAATCTTGAAGTGAAGCATCGGAATCTAAAACTAGGCTCACAGGAGAGGTTCAAATCGTAGTAAGTGAGAGTGTCAGTCCTCTTGTACTTACGTCGGCAGTGTGCCTTTTGTATTAAATTCGGATGCTATTTCTGTGTTTCATCGTCAATAAGAAAGTTCAAGGTATACAGCAATCTTGAAGTGAAGCACCGAAATCAAAAACTGGACTCACAGGTGAGGTCCAAATCGTAGAAAGTGAGAGTGTTAGTCCTCTTGTACTTAAGTCGGCATTGTGCCTTTTGTATTAAATTCGGATGCAATTTCTGTGTTTCATCGTCAATAAGAAGGTGCAAGGTAATCAGTAAACCTGAAGTGTAGCATCAGGATCTAAAACTGGACTCACAGGAGACGTTCAAATCATCGAAAGTAAGATTGTCAGTCCGCTTGTACTTACGTCGGCATTGTGCCTTTTGTATTAAATTCGGATGCAATTTCTGTGCTTCATCGTCAATAAGAAGGTGCAAGCCATACAGTAAATCTTGAAGTGAAGCATCGGAATCTAAAACTGAATTCACAGGAGAGGTTCAAATCGTTGAAATTGAGAGTGTCAATCCGCTTGTACTTAAGTCGGCATTGTGCCTTTTGTATTAAATTCGGATGCTATTTCTGTGTTTCATCGTCAATAAGAAGGTGCAAGGTATACAGTAAACCTGAAGTGAAGCATCGGAATCTAAAACTGGACTCACAGGAGAGGTTCAAATCGTAGAAAGTGAGAGTGTCAGTCCTCTTGTACTTAAGTCGGCATTGTGCTTTTTGTATTAAATTTGAATGCGATTTCTGTGTTTCATCGTCAATAAGATGGTGTAAGGTATACAGCAAACCTGAAGTGAAGCATCGGATTCTAAAACAGGACTCACAGGAGACTCTCAAATCATAGAAAAAGAGAGTGTCAGTCCTCTTGTACTTAAGTCGGCATTGTGCATTTTGTATCAAATTCGGATGCAATTGCTGTGTTTCATCGTCAATAAGAACGTGCAAGGTATACAATAATCTTGAAGTGAAGCATCAGAATCAACAACTGGACTCACAGGTGAGGTTCAAATCGTAGAAAGTGAGAGTGTCAGTCCGCTTGCACTTACGTCGGCATTGTGCCATTTGTATTAAATTCGGATGCGATATCTGTGTTTCATCGTCAATAAGAAGGTGCAAGGTATACAGTAAACCTGTTGTGAAGCATCGGAATCTAAAACTGGACTCACAGGAGAGGTTCAAATCATGGAAAATGAGCGTGTCAGTCCTCTTTCACTTATATCGGCATTGTGCCTTTTGTACTAAATTCGCATGCAATTTCTGTGTTTCATCGTCACTAAGCAGGGCCTAGGGATACAGTATCCCTGAAGTGAAGCATCGGAATCTAAAACTGGACTCACAGGAGAGGTTCAAATCGTAGAAAGTGAGAGTGTGAGTCCTCTTGTACTTAAGTAGGCATTGTGCCTTTTGTATTAAATTCCGATGCAATTTCTGTATTTCATCGTCAATAAGAAAGTGCAAGGTATACAGTAAACCCGAAGTGAAATATCGGAATCTAAAACTGGACTCACAGGAGAGGTTCGAATCGTAGAAAGTGAGAGTTTCAGTCCTCTTGTACTTATGTCGGCATTGAGCCTTTTGTATTAAATTCGGATGCAATTTCTGTGTTTCATCGTCAATAAGAAGGTGCAAGGTAAACAGTAAACCTGAAGTGAAGCATCGGAATCTAAAACTGGACTCACAGGAGAGGTTCAACTCGTAGAAAGTGAGAGTGTTAGTCCTCTTTTACTTAAGTCGGCATTGAGCCCTTTGTATTAAATTCAGATGCAATTTCTGTGTTTCATCGGCAATAAGAAGGTGCAAGGCATACAGTAAACTTGAAGTTAAGCATCGGAACCAATCGTAGAAAGTGAGAGTGTCAGTCCTCTTGTACTTAAGTCGGCATTGTGCCTTTTGTATTAAATTCGGTTGCAATTTCTGTGTTTCATCGTCAATAAGAAGGTGCAAGGTATACAGTAAACATGAAGTGAAGCATCGGAATCTAAAACTGGACTCACAGGAGAGGTTCAAAACATAGAAAGTGAGAGTGACAGTCCTCTTGTACTTACGTCGGCATTGTGCTTTTTGTATTAAATTCGGATGCAATTTCTGTGTTTCATCGTCAATAAGAAGGTGCAAGGTATACAGTAAACCTGAAGGGTAGCATCATAATCTAAAACTGGACTCACAGGAGAGGTTCAAATCCTAGAAAGTGAAAGTGTCAGTCCTCTTGTACTTAAGTCCTCATTGCGCCTTTTGTATTAAATTCGGATGTAATTTCTGTGTTCCTTCGTCAATAAGAAGGTGCAAGGTATACAGCTATCTTGAAGTGAAGCAACGGAATCTAAAACTGGACCCATAGGAGAGGTTCAAATCGTAGAAAGTGAGAGTGTCAGTCCTCTTGTACTTAAGTCGGCATTGTGCCTTTTGTATTAAATTTGGATGCAATTTCTGTGTTTCATCGACAATAAGAGAGTGCAAGGTATACAGTAATCTTGAAGTGAAGCATCGGAATGTAAATCTGGACTCACAGGAGAGGTTCAAATCTTAGAAAGTGAGAGTGTCAGTCCTCTTTACATAAGTCGGTATTGTGCCTTTTGTATTAAATTCGGATGCAATTTCTGTGTTTCATCGTCAATATGAAGGTGCAAGTTATAGAGTGATCTTGAAGTGAAGCATCGGAATCTAAAACTGGACTCACAGGAGAGGTTCAAATCGTGGAAAGGGAGAAAGTCAGTCCTTCTTGTACTTAATTCAGCATTGTGCTTTTGTATTAAATTCGGATGCAATTTCTGTCTTTCATCGTCAATATGAAGGTGCAAGGTATAGAGTGATCTTGAAGTGAAGCATCGGAATCGAAAGCTGAACTCATTGGAGAGGTTCAAATCGTAGAAAGTGAGAGTGTCAGTCCCTTTGTACTTAAGTCGGCATTGTGCCTTTTGTATTAAATTCGGATGCAATTTCTATGTTTCATCGTCAATAAGAATGTCCAAGGGATGCAGTAAACCTGACCTGAAGCATCGGAATCTGAAACTGGACTCACAGGAGAGGTTCAAATCATAGGAAGGGAGAGTGTCAATCCTCTTGTACTTATGTCGGCATTGTGTCTTTTGTATTATATTCGGATGCAATTGCTGTGTTCCATCGTCAATAAGAAGGTGCAAGGTGTACAGTAAAACTGAAGTGAAGCATCGGAATCTAAAATGGAACCACAAGAGTGCTTCAAATCGTAGCAAGTGAGAGTGTCAGTCCTCTTGTACTTAAGTCGGCATTGTGCTTTTTGTATTAAATTCGGATGCAATTTCTATGTTTCATCGTCAATAAGAAGGTGCAAGGTATACAGAAAACCTGAAGTGAAGCATCGAAATATAAAACTGGACTCACAGGAGAGGTTCAAATCACAGAAAGTGAGAGTGTCAGTCCTCTTTTACTGAAGTCGGCATTGTGAGTTTTGTATTAATTACGGATGCAATTTCTGTGTTTCATCGTCAATAAGAAGGTCCAAGGAATACAGTAAACCTGAAGTGAGGCATCGGAATCTAAAACTGGACTCACAGGAGAGGTTCAAATCATAGAAAGTGAGAGTGTCAGTCCTCTTGTACTTAAGTCGGTATTGTGCCTTTTGTATTAAATTCGGATGCAATCTCTGTGTTTCATCGTCAATAAGAAGGTCCAAGGGATACATTAAACCTGTAGTGAAGCATCGCGATCTAAAACTGGACTCACAGGAGAGATTCAAATCATAGAGAGTGAGAGTGTCAGACCTTATGTACCTAGGTCGGTATTGTGCCTTTTGTATTAACATCGGTTGCAATTTCTGTGTTTCATCGTCAACAAGGAGGTGGAAGGTATACAGTAATCTTGAAGTGAAGCATCGAAATCTAAAACTGGACTAACAGGAGAGGTTCAAATCGTAGAAAGTGAGAGTGTCGGCCCTCTTGTACTTAAGTCGGCATTGTGACTTTTGAATTAAATTCGGATGCAATTTCTGTGCTTCATCGTCAATAAGAAGGTGCAAGGTATACAGTAAACCTGAAGTGAAGCATCGAAATATAAAACTGGACTCACAGGAGAGGTTCAAATCACAGAAAGTGAGAGTGTCAGTCCTCTTTTACTGAAGTCGGCATTGTGAGTTTTGTATTAATTACGGATGCAATTTCTGTGTTTCATCGTCAATAAGAAGGTCCAAGGAATACAGTAAACCTGAAGTGAAGCATCGAAATATAAAACTGGACTCACAGGAGAGGTTCAAATCACAGAAAGTGAGAGTGTCAGTCCTCTTTTACTGAAGTCGGCATTGTGAGTTTTGTATTAATTACGGATGCAATTTCTGTGTTTCATCGTCAATAAGAAGGTCCAAGGAATACAGTAAACCTGAAGTGAGGCATCGGAATCTAAAACTGGACTCACAGGAGAGGTTCAAATCGTAGAAAGTGAGAGTGTCAGTCCTCTTGTGCTTACGTCGGCAATGTGCCTTTTGTATTAAATTCGGATGCAATTTCTGTGTTTCATCGTCAATAAGAAGGTTCAAGGTATACAGTAAACATGAAGTGTAGCATCATAATCTAAAACTGGACTCACAGGAGAGGTTCGAATCCTAGAAAGTGAGGGTGTCATTCCGATTGTACTTAAGTGGGCATTGTGCCTTTTGTATTAAATTCGGATGCAATTTCTGTGTTCCATCGTCAATAAGAAGGTGCAAGGTATACAGCAATCTTGAAGTGAAGCATCGGAATGTAAAACTGGACTCACAGGAGAGGTTCAAATCATAGAAAGTGAGAGTGTCTGTCCTCTTGTAGATAAGTCGGCATTGTGCATTTTGTATTAAATTCGTATGCAATATCTGTGTTTCATCGTCAATAAGGAGGTGCAAGGTATACAGTAAACTTGAAGTTAAGCATCGGAACCAATCGTAGAAAGTTAAAGTGTCAGTCCTCTTGTACTTAAGTCGGCATTGTGCCTTTTGTATTAAATTCGGTTGCAATTTCTGTGTTTCATCGTCAATAAGAAGGTGCAAGGAATACAGTAAACCTGAAGTGAAGCATCGGAATCTAAAACTGGACTCACAGGAGAGGTTCAAATCATAGGAAGTGAGAGTGTCAGTCCTCTTGTACTTAAGTCGGCATTGTGCATTTTCTATTAAATTTTGATGCAATTCTTTGTTTCATTGTCAATAGGAAGGTGCAAGGTATACAGTAATCTTGAAGTGAAGCATCGGAATCTAAAACTGGACTCACAGGAGAGGTTCAAATCTTAGAAAGTGAAAGTAGCGGTCCTCTTGTACATAAGTCGGCATTGTGCCTTTTGTATTAAATTCGGATGCAATTTCTGTGTTTCATCGACAATAAGAAGGTGCAAGGTATAAAGTAAACCAGAAGTGAAGCATCGGAAACTAAAACTGGACTCACAGGAGAGGTTCAAATCACAGAAAGTGAGAGTGTCAGTCCTCTTGTACTTATGTCGGCATTGTGCCTTTTGTATTAAATTCGGATGCTATTTCTGTGTTTCATCGTCAATAAGAAGGTTCAAGGTATACAGCAATCTTGAAGTGAAGCACCGAAATCAAAAACTGGACTCACAGGTGAGGTCCAAATCGTAGAAAGTGAGAGTGTTAGTCCTCTTGTACTTAAGTCGGCATTGTGCCTTTTGTATTGAATTCGGATGCAATTTCTGTGTTTCATCGTCAATAAGAAGGTGCAAGGTAATCAGTAAACCTGAAGTGTAGCATCAGGATCTAAAACTGGACTCACAGGAGACGTTCAAATCATCGAAAGTAAGATTGTCAGTCCGCTTGTACTTACGTCGGCATTGTGCCTTTTGTATTAAATTCGGATGCAATTTCTGTGCTTCATCGTCAATAAGAAGGTGCAAGCCATACAGTAAATCTTGAAGTGAAGCATCGGAATCTAAAACTGAATTCACAGGAGAGGTTCAAATCGTTGAAATTGAGAGTGTCAATCCGCTTGTACTTAAGTCGGCATTGTGCCTTTTGTATTAAATTCGGATGCTATTTCTGTGTTTCATCGTCAATAAGAAGGTGCAAGGTATACAGTAAACCTGAAGTGAAGCATCGGAATCTAAAACTGGACTCACAGGAGAGGTTCAAATCGTAGAAAGTGAGAGTGTCAGTCCTCTTGTACTTAAGTCGGCATTGTGCTTTTTGTATTAAATTTGAATGCGATTTCTGTGTTTCATCGTCAATAAGATGGTGTAAGGTATACAGCAAACCTGAAGTGAAGCATCGGATTCTAAAACAGGACTCACAGGAGACTCTCAAATCATAGAAAAAGAGAGTGTCAGTCCTCTTGTACTTAAGTCGGCATTGTGCATTTTGTATCAAATTCGGATGCAATTGCTGTGTTTCATCGTCAATAAGAACGTGCAAGGTATACAATAATCTTGAAGTGAAGCATCAGAATCAACAACTGGACTCACAGGTGAGGTTCAAATCGTAGAAAGTGAGAGTGTCAGTCCGCTTGCACTTACGTCGGCATTGTGCCATTTGTATTAAATTCGGATGCGATTTCTGTGTTTCATCGTCAATAAGAAGGTGCAAGGTATACAGTAAACCTGTTGTGAAGCATCGGAATCTAAAACTGGACTCACAGGAGAGGTTCAAATCATGGAAAATGAGTGTGTCAGTCCTCTTTCGCTTATATCGGCACTGTGCCTTTTGTACTACATTCGCATGCAATTTCTGTGTTTCATCGTCACTAAGCAGGGCCTAGGGATACAGTATCCCTGAAGTGAAGCATCGGAATCTAAAACTGGCCTCACAGGAGAGGTTCAAATCATAGAAAGTTAGAGAGTCAGTCCTCTTGTACTTAAGTCGGCATTGTGCCTTTGGATTAAATTCGGATGCAAACTACGTGTTTCATTGTCAACAAGAAGGTCCAAGGGATACAGTAAACATGAAGTGAAGCATCGGAATCAAAAACTGGACTCACAGGAGAGGTTCAAATCATAGAAAGTGAGAGTGTCAGTCGTCTTGCACTTGAGTCGGCATTGTGAATGGTTCGAATGGCTCTGAGCACTATGGGACTCAACTGCTGAGGTCATTAGTCCCCTAGAACTTAGAACTAGTTAAACCTAACTAACCTAAGGACATCACAAACATCCATGCCCGAGGCAGGATTCGAACCTGCGACCGTAGCGGTCTTGCGGTTCCAGACTGCAGCGCCTTTAACCGCACGGCCACTTCGGCCGGCTAGTCGGCATTGTGGCTTTTGTATTAAAGTCAGATGCAAATTCAGTGTTTCATCGTCAATGAGAAGTCCAAGGGATACACTAAACCTGAAGTGAAGCGTCTGAATCTAAAAGTGGACTCACAGGAGAGGTTCAAATCATAGAAAGTGAGAGTGTCAGTCCTCTTGTACTTAGGTAGGCATTGTGCCTTTTGTATTAAATTCGGATGCAATTTCTATGTTTCATCGTCAATAAGAATGTCCAAGGGATGCAGTAAACCTAACCTGAAGCATCGGAATCTGAAACTGGACTCACAGGAGAGGTTCAAATCATAGGAAGGGAGAGTGTCAATCCTCTTGTACTTATGTCGGCATTGTGTCTTTTGTATTATATTCGGATGCAATTTCTGTGTTCCATCGTCAATAAGAAGGTGCAAGGTGTACAGTAAAACTGAAGTGAAGCATCGGACTCTAAAATGGAACCACAAGAGAGCTTCAAATCGTAGCAAGTGAGAGTGTCAGTCCTCTTTTACTTAAGTCGGCATTGTGCTTTTTGTATTAAATTCGGATGCAATTTCTATGTTTCATCGTCAATAAGAAGGTGCAAGGTATACAGTAAACCTGAAGTGAAGCATCGAAATATAAAACTGGACTCACAGGAGAGGTTCAAATCACAGAAAGTGAGAGTGTCAGTCCTCTTTTACTGATGTCGGCATTGTGAGTTTTGTATTAATTACGGATGCAATTTCTGTGTTTCATCGTCAATAAGAAGGTCCAAGGAATACAGTAAACCTGAAGTGAGGCATCGGAATCTAAAACTGGACTCACAGGAGAGGTTCAAATCATAGAAAGTGAGAGTGTCAGTCCTCTTGTACTTAAGTCGGTATTGTGCCTTTTGTATTAAATTCGGATGCAATCTCTGTGTTTCATCGTCAATAAGAAGGTCCAAAGGATACATCAAACCTGAAGTGAAGCATCGCGATCTAAAACTGGACTCACAGGAGAGATTCAAATCATAGAGAGTGAGAGTGTCAGACCTTATGTACCTAGGTCGGCATTGTGCCTTTTGTATTAACATCGGTTGCAATTTCTGTGTTTCATCGTCAACAAGTAGGTGGAAGGTATACAGTAATCTTGAAGTGAAGCATCGAAATCTAAAACTGGACTATCAGGAGAGGTTCAAATCGTAGAAAGTGAGAGTGTCGGCCCTCTTGTACTTAAGTCGGCATTGTGACTTTTGAATTAAATTCGGATGCAATTTCTGTGCTTCATCGTCAATAAGAAGGTGCAAGGTATACAGTAATCTTCAAGTGAAGCATCGAAATCTAAAACTGGACTCACAGGAGAGGTTCAAATCGTAGAAAGTGAGAGTGTCAGTCCTCTTGTGCGTACGTCGGCAATGTGCCTTTTGTATTAAATTCGGATGCAATTTCTGTGTTTCATCGTCAATAAGAAGGTGCAAGGTATACAGTAAACATGAAGTGTAGCATCATAATCTAAAACTAGACTCACAGGAGAGGTTCGAATCCTAGAAAGTGAGGGTGTCATTCCGATTGTACTTAAGTGGGCATTGTGCCTTTTGTATTAAATTCGGATGCAATTTCTGTGTTCCATCGTCAATAAGAAGGTGCAAGGTATACAGTAAACTTGAAGTTAAGCATCGGAACCAATCGTAGAAAGTGAGAGTGTTAGTCCTCTTGTACTTAAGTCGGCATTGTGCCTTTTGTATTAAATTCGGTTGCAATTTCTGTGTTTCATCGTCAATAAGAAGGTGCAAGGAATACAGTAAACCTGAAGTGAAGCATCGGAATCTAAAACTGGACTCACAGGAGAGGTTCAAATCATAGAAAGTGAGAGTGTCGGTCCTCTTGTACTTAAGTCGGCATTGTGCATTTTCTATTACATTTGGATGCAATTCTTTGTTTCATTGTCAATAGGAAGGTGCAAGGTATACAGTAATCTTGAAGTGAAGCATCGGAATCTAAAACTGGACTCACAGGAGAGGTTCAAATCTTAGAAAGTGAAAGTAGCGGTCCTCTTGTACTTAAGTCGGCATTGTGCCTTTTGTATTAAATTCGGATGCAATTTCTGTGTTTCATAGACAATAAGAAGGTGCAAGGTATAAAGTAAACCAGAAGTGAAGCATCGGAAACTAAAACTGGACTCACAGGAGAGGTTCAAATCACAGAAAGTGAGAGTGTCAGTCCTCTTGTACTTATGTTGGCATTGTGCCTTTCGTATTAAATTAGGATGCAATTTCTGTGTTTCATCGTCAATAAGAAGGTGCAAGTTATACAGTAAACCTGAAGTGAAGCATCGGAATCTAAAACTGTACTCACAGATAGGTTCAAATCATAGAAAGTGAGACTGTCAATCCTCTGGTACTTAAGTCGGCATTGTGAGTTTTGTATTAAAATCGGATGCAATTTCTACGTTTCATCGTCAATAAGAAGGTGCAAGGTATACAGTAAACCTGAAGTGAAGCATTGGAATCTAAAACTGGACTCACAGAAGAGGTTCAAATCATAGAAAGTGAGAGTAACAGTCCTCTTGTACTTAGGTCGGCATTGTGCCTTTTGTATAAAATTCGGATGCAATTTCTGTGTTTCATCGTCTATAAGTAGGTGCAAGGTATACAGTAATCTTGAAGTGAAGCATCGGAATCTAAAACTAGGCTCACAGGAGTGGTTCAAATCGTAGTAAGTGAGAGTGTCAGTCCTCTTGTACTTACGTCGGCAGTGTGCCTTTTGTATTAAATTCGGATGCTATTGCTGTGTTTCATCGTCAATTAGAAGGTTCAAGGTATACAGCAATCTTGAAGTGAAGCACCGAAATCAAAAACTGGACTCACAGGTGAGGTCCAAATCGTAGAAAGTGAGAGTGTTAGTCCTCTTGTACTTAGTCGGCATTGTGCCTTTTGTATTAAATTCGGATGCAATTTCTGTGTTTCATCGTCAATAAGAAGGTGCAAGGTAATCAGTAAACCTGAAGTGTAGCATCAGGATCTAAAACTGGACTCACAGGAGACGTTCAAATCATCGAAAGTAAGATTGTCAGTCCGCTTGTACTTACGTCGGCATTGTGCCTTTTGTATTAAATTCGGATGCAATTTCTGTGCTTCATCGTCAATAAGAAGGTGCAAGCCATACAGTAAATCTTGAAGTGAAGCATCGGAATCTAAAACTGAATTCACAGGAGAGGTTCAAATCGTTGAAATTGAGAGTGTCAATCCGCTTGTACTTAAGTCGGCATTGTGCCTTTTGTATTAAATTCGGATGCTATTTCTGTGTTTCATCGTCAATAAGAAGGTGCAAGGTATACAGTAAACCTGAAGTGAATCATCGGAATCTAAAACTGGACTCACAGGAGAGGTTCAAATCGTAGAAAGTGAGAGTGTCAGTCCTCTTGTACTTAAGTCGGCATTGTGCTTTTTGTATTAAATTTGAATGCGATTTCTGTGTCTCATCGTCAATAAGATGGTGTAAGGTATACAGCAAACCTGAAGTGAAGCATCGGATTCTAAAACAGGACTCACAGGAGACTCTCAAATCATAGAAAAAGAGAGTGTCAGTCCTCTTGTACTTAAGTCGGCATTGTGCATTTTGTATCAAATTCGGATGCAATTGCTGTGTTTCATCGTCAATAAGAACGTGCAAGGTATACAATAATCTTGAAGTGAAGCATCAGAATCAACAACTGGACTCACAGGTGAGGTTCAAATCGTAGAAAGTGAGAGTGTCAGTCCGCTTGCACTTACGTCGGCATTGTGCCATTTGTATTAAATTCGGATGCGATTTCTGTGTTTCATCGTCAATAAGAAGGTGCAAGGTATACAGTAAACCTGTTGTGAAGCATCGGAATCTAAAACTGGACAC
The DNA here is from genome assembly GCF_021461395.2 of Schistocerca americana. Taxonomy (NCBI): domain Eukaryota; kingdom Metazoa; phylum Arthropoda; class Insecta; order Orthoptera; family Acrididae; genus Schistocerca; species Schistocerca americana. The sequence continues at coordinate 16,715,278 of NC_060126.1, forward strand.
ACAGGAGAGGTTCAAATCATGGAAAATGAGTGTGTCAGTCCTCTTTCACTTATATCGGCATTGTGCCTTTTGTACTAAATTCGCATGCAATTTCTGTGTTTCATCGTCACTAAGCAGGGCCTAGGGATACAGTATCCCTGAAGTGAAGCATCGGAATCTAAAACTGGCCTCACAGGAGAGGTTCAAATCATAGAAAGTTAGGGAGTCAGTCCTCTTGTACTTAAGTCGGCATTGTGCCTTTGGATTAAATTCGGATGCAAACTACGTGTTTCATCGTCAACAAGAAGGTCCAAGGGATACAGTAAACATGAAGTGAAGCATCGGAATCAAAAACTGGACTCACAGGAGAGGTTCAAATCATAGAAAGTGAGAGTGTCAGTCGTCTTGCACTTAAGTCGGCATTGTGAATGGTTCGAATGGCTCTGAGCACTATGGGACTCAACTGCTGAGGTCATTAGTCCCCTAGAACTTAGAACTAGTTAAACCTAACTAACCTAAGGACATCACAAACATCCATGCCCGAGGCAGGATTCGAACCTGCGACCGTAGCGGTCTTGTGGTTCCAGACTGCAGCGCCTTTAACCGCACGGCCACTTCGGCCGGCTAGTCGGCATTGTGGCTTTTGTATTAAAGTCAGATGCAAATTCAGTGTTTCATCGTCAATGAGAAGTCCAAGGGATACACTAAACCTGAAGTGAAGCGTCGGAATCTAAAAGTGGACTCACAGGAGAGGTTCAAATCATAGAAAGTGAGAGTGTCAGTCCTCTTGTACTTAGGTAGGCATTGTGCCTTTTGTATTAAATTCGGATGCAATTTCTGTGTTTCATCGTCAATAAGTAGGTGCATGGTATACAGTAGTCTTGAAGTGAAGCATCGGAATCTAAAAGTGGACTCACAGGAGAGGTTCAAATCGTAGAAAGTGAGAGTGTCGGTCCTCTTGTACTTAAGTCGGGATTGTGCATTTTGTATTAATTTCGGATGCAATTTCTGTGTTTCATCGTCAATAAAAAGGTGCAAGGTAATCAGTAACCCTGAAGTGAAGCATCGGAATCTAAAACTGTACTCACAGGAGGAGTTCAAATCATAGAAAGTGAGAGTGTCAGTCCTCTTTTACTTAAGTCGGCATTGTGCCTTTTGTATTAAATTCCGATGCAATTTCTGTGTGTCATTGTCAATAAGAAGGTGCAAGCTATACAGTAAACCTGAAATAAATCATCGGAATCTAAAACTGGACGCAGAGGAGAGGCTCAATTCATAGAAAGTGCCTTTGGTATTAAATGCGGATGCAATTTCTGTGTTTCACCGTCAATAAGAAGGTGCAAGGTATACAGTAAACCAGAAGTGATGCATCGGAATCTAAAACTGGACTCACAGGAGAGGTTCAAGTCGTAGAAAGTGAGAGTGTCAGTCCTCTTGTACTTAGGTCGGCATTGTGCCTTTTGTATTAAATTCGGATGCAATTTATGTGTTTCATCGACAATAAGAAGGTGCAAGGTATACAGTAAACCTGAAGTGAAGCATCGGAATCAAAAACTGGACTCACAGGAGAGGTTCAAATCATAGAAAGTGAGAGTGCCAGTCCTCCTTTACTTAAGTCGACATTGTGCCTTTTGTACTAAATTCGGATGCTATATCTGTGTTTCATCGTGAATAAGGAGGTGCAAGGTGTACAGTAATCTTGAAAATGAAGCATCGGAATCTAAAACTGGACTCACAGGAGAGGTTCAAATCATAGAAAGCTAGAGTGTCAGTCCTCTTGCACTTAAGTCGGCATTGTGTCTTTTGTATTAAATTAAGACGCCAACACTGTGTTTCATCATCAATAAGAAGGTCCAAGGGATACAGTAAACCTGAAGTGAAGCATCGGAATCAAAAACTGGACTCACAGGAGGGCTTCAAATCATAGAAAGTGAGAGTGTCAGTCCTCTTGTACTTAAGTCTGCATTGTGCCTTTTGTATTAAATTCGGATGCAAACTCTGTGTTTCATCGTCAATAAGAAGGTCCAAGGGATGCAGTAAACTTGAAGTGAAGCATCGGGACCTAAAACTGGACTCACACGAGAGGCTCAAATCGTAGAAAGTGATAGTGTCAGTCCGCTTGTACTTAAGTCGGCATTGTGCCTTTTGTATTAAATTTGGATGCAATTTCTGTGTTTCATCGTCAATACGAAGGTGCAAGGTATACAGTAAACCGGAATTGAAGCATCGGAATCTAAAACTGGAATCACAAGAGAGGTTCAAATCATAGAAAGTGAGAGTGTCAGTCCTCTTGTACTTAAAACGGCGTTGTGCCTTATGTATTAAATTCGGATGCAATTTCTGTGTTTCATCGTGAATAAGAAGGTGCAAGGTGTACAGTAATCTTGAAAATGAAGCATCGGAATCTAAAACTGGACTCACAGGAGAAGTTCAATCCTAGAAAGTGAGAGTGTCAGTCCTCCTGTACTTACGTCGGCATTGTGCCTTTTGTATTAAATTCGGATGCAATTTCTGTGTTTCATCGTCAATAAGGGGGTGCAAAGTATACAGTAATCTTGAAGTGAAGCATTGGAATCTAAAACTGGACTCACAGGAGAGGTTCAAATCGTAGAAAGTGAGAGTGTCAGTCCTCTTGTACTTAAGTCGGCATTGTGCCTTTTGTATTATATTCGGATGCAATTTCTGTGTTTCATCGTCAATAAGGGGGTGCAAAGTATACAGTAATCTTGAAGTGAAGCATCGGAATCTAAAACTGGACTCACAGGAGAGGTTCAAATCGTAGAAAGTGAGAGTGTCAGTCCTCTTGTACTTATGTCGGCATTGTGCCTTTTGTATTATATTCGGATGCAATTTCTGTGTTTCATCGTGAATAAGAAGGTGCAAGGTGTACAGTAATCTTGAAAATGAAGCATCGGAATCTAAAACTGGACTCACAGGAGATGTTCAAATCATAGAAAGTGAGAGTGTCAGTCCTCTTGTACTTAAGTCGGCATTGTGCCTTTTGTATTAAATTCGGATGCAATTTCTGTGTTTCATCGTCAATAAGAAGGTGCAAGGTATACAGTACACCTGAAGTGAAGCATCGGAATCTAAAACTGGACTCACAGGAGAGGTTCAAATCGTAGGAAGTGAGAGTGTCAGTACTCTTGTACTTAAGTCGGCATTGTGCCTTTCGTAATAAATTCGGATGCTATTTCTGTGCTTCATCGTCAATAAGAAGGTCCAAGGTATACAGTAAACCTGAAGTGAAGCATCGGAATCTAAAACTGGACTCACAGGAGAGGTTCAAATCATAGAAAGTGAGAGTGTCAGTCCTCTTGTACTTAAGTCGGCATTGTGCCTTTTGTATTAAATTCGGATACAATTTCTGTGTTTGATCGCCAATAAGAAGGTGCAAGGTGTACAGTAATCTTGAAGTGAAGCACCGCAATCTAAAACTGGACTCACAGGAGAGTTTCAAATCATAGAAATTGAGAGTGTCAGTCCTCTTGTACTTAAGTCGGCATTGTGCATTTTCTATTAAATTCGGATGCAATATCTGTGTTTCATCGTCAATAAGAAGGTGCAAGGTATACAGTAAACCTGATGTGAAGCATCGGAATCTAAAAGTGGACTCACAGGAGAGGTTCAAATCGTAGAAAGTGAGAGTGTCGGTCCTCTTGTACTTAAGTCGGCATTGTGCCTTTTGTATTAAATTCGGATGCAATTTCTGTGTTTCATCGTCAATAAGAAGGTGCAAGGTATACAGTAAACCTGAAGTGAAGCATCGGAATCTAAAACTGTACTCACAGGAGAAGTTCAAATCATAGAAAGTGAGAGTGTCAGTCCTCTTTTACTTAAGTCGGCATTGTGCCTTTTGTATTAAATTCCGACGCAATTTCTGTGTTTCATCGTCAATAAGAAGGTGCAAGCTATACAGTAAAGCTGAAGTGAAGCATCGGAATCTAAAACTGGACGCAGAGGAGAGGTTCAAATCATAGAAAGTGCCTTTGGTATTAAATGCGGATGCAATTTCTGTGTTTCATCGTCAATAAGAAGGTGCAAGGTATACAGTAAACCTGAAGTGAAGCATCGGAATCTAAAACTGGACTCACAGGAGAGGTTCAAGTCGTAGAAAGTGAGAGTGTCAGTCCTCTTGTACTTAGGTCGGCATTGTGACTTTGGTATTAAATTCGGATGCAATTTATGTGTTTCATCGACAATAAGAAGGTGCAAGGTATACAGTAAACCTGAAGTGAAGCATCGGAATCAAAAACTGGACTCACAGGAGAGGTTCAAATCATAGAAAGTGAGAGTGCCAGTCCTCTTTTACTTAAGTCGACATTGTGCTTTTTGTACTAAATTCGGATGCTATATCTGTGTTTCATCGTCAATAAGAGGGTCCAGGGGATGCAGTATACCTGAAGTAAAGCATCGGAATCCAAAACTGGACTCATAGGAGGGCTTCAAATCATAGAAAGTGAGAGTGTCAGTCCTCTTGTACTTAAGTCTGCATTGTGCCTTTTGTATTAAATTCGGATGCAAACTCTGTGTTTCATCGTCAATAAGAAGGTCCAAGGTATACAGTAAACTTGAAGTGAAGCATCGGGATCTAAAACTGGACTCACAGGAGAGGTTCAAATCGTAGAAAGTGAGAGTGTCGGTCCTCTTGTACTTAAGTCGGCATTGTGCCTTTTGTATTAAATTCGGATGCAATTTCTGTGTTTCATCGTCAATAAGAAGGTGCAAGGAATACAGTAAACCTGAAGTGAAGCATCGGAATCTAAAACTGTACTCACAGGAGAAGTTCAAATCATAGAAAGTGAGAGTGTCAGTCCTCTTTTACTTAAGTCGGCATTGTGCCTTTTGTATTAAATTCCGACGCAATTTCTGTGTTTCATCGTCAATAAGAAGGTGCAAGCTATACAGTAAACCTGAAGTGAAGCATCGGAATCTAAAACTGGACGCAGAGGAGAGGTTCAAATCATAGAAAGTGCCTTTGGTAGTAAATGCGGATGCAATTTTTGTGTTTCATCGTCAATAAGAAGGTGCAAGGTATACAGTAAACCTGAAGTGAAGCATCGGAATCTAAAACTGGACTCACAGGAGAGGTTTAAATCGTAGAATGTGAGAGTGTCAGTCCTCTTGTACTTAAGTAGGCATTGTGCCTTTTGTATTAAATTCGGATGCAATTTCTGTGTTTCATCGTCAACAAGAAGGTGCGAGGTATACAGTAAACCTGAAGTGAAGCATCGGAATCTAAAACTGGATTCACAGGAGAGGTTCAAATCATAGAAAGTGAGAGTGTCAGTCCTTTTGTACTTAAAACGGCGTTTTGCCTTTTGTATTATTATTTCGGATGCAATTTCTGTGTTTCATCGTGAATAAGAAGGTACAAGGTGTGCAGTAATCTTGAAAATGAAGCATCGGAATCTAAAACTGGACTCACAGGAGATGTTCAAATCATAGAAAGTGAGAGTGTCAGTCCTCTTGTACTTATGTCGGCATTGTGCCTTTAGTATTAAATTCGGATGCAATTTCTGTGTTTCATCGTCAATGAGAAGGTGCAAGGTATACAGTAAACCTGAAGTGAATCATCAGAATCTAAAACTGGACTCACAGGAGAGGTTCAAATCGTAGAAAGTGAGAGTGTCAGTACTCTTGTACTTAAGTCGGCATTGTGCCTTTCGTAATAAATTCGGATGCTATTTCTGTGTTTCATCGTCAATAAGAAGGTCCAAGGTAAACAGTAAACCTGAAGTGAAGCATCGGAATCTAAAACTGGACTCACAGGAGAGGTTCAAATCATAGAAAGTGAGAGTGTCAGTCCTCTTGTACTTAAGTCGGCATTGTGCCTTTTGTATTAAATTCGGATGCAATTTCTGTGTTTGATCGTCAATAAGAAGGTGCAAGGTGTACAGTAATCTTGAAGTGAAGCATCGCAATCTAAAACTGGACTCACAGGGGAGGTTCAAATCATAGAAATTGAGAGTGTCAGTCCTCTTGTACTTAAGTCGGCATTGTGCATTTTCTATTAAATTCGGATGCAATTCTTTGTTTCATTGTCAATAGGAAGGTGCAAGGTATACAGTTATCTTAAAGTGAAGCATCGGAATCCAAAACTGGACTCACAGGAGAGGTTCAAATCTAAGAAAGTGAAAGTGTCAGTCCTCTTGTACTTAAGTCGGCATTGTGCCTTTTGTATTAAATTGGGATGCAATTTCTGTGTTTCATCGTCAATAAGAAGGTGCAAGGTATACAGTAAACCTGATGTGAAGCATCGGAATCTAAAAGTGGACTCACAGGAGAGGTTCAAATCGTAGAAAGTGAGAGTGTCGGTCCTCTTGTACTTAAGTCGGCATTGTGCATTTTCTATTAAATTCGGATGCAATTTCTGTGTTTCATCGTCAATAAGAAGGTGCAAGGAATACAGTAAACCTGAAGTGAAGCATCGGAATCTAAAACTGTACTCACAGGAGAAGTTTAAATCATAGAAAGTGAGAGTGTCAGTCCTCTTTTACTTAAGTCGGCATTGTGCCTTTTGTATTAAATTCCGATGCAATTTATGGGTTTCATCGACAATAAGAAGGTGCAAGGTATACAGTAAACCTAAAGTGAAGCATCGGAATCAAAAACTGGAGTCACGGGAGAGGTTCAAATCATAGAAAGTGAGAGGTCCAGTCCTCTTTTACTTAAGTCGACATTGTGCCTTTTGTACTACATTCGGATGCTATATCTGTGTTTCATCGTCAATAAGAGGGTCCAGGGGATACAGTATACCTGAAGTGAAGCATCGGAATCTAAAACTGGACTCACAGGAGAGGTTCAAATCATAGAAAGATAGAGTGTCAGTCCTCTTGTACTTAAGTCGGCATTGTGCCTTTTGTGTTAAATTCGGACGCCAACTCTCTGTTTCTTCGTCAATAAGAAGGTCCAAAGGATACAGTAAACCTGAAGTGAAGCATCGGAATCAAAAACTGGACTCACAGGAGGGCTTCAAATCATAGAAAGTGAGAGTGTCAGTCCTCTTGTACTTAAGTCTGCATTGTGCCTTTTGTATTAAATTCGGATGCAAACTCTGTGTTTCATCGTCAATAAGAAGGTCCAAGGGATACAGTAAACTTGAAGTGAATCATCGGGATCTAAAACTGGACTCACACGAGAGGTTCAAATCGTAGAAAGTGAGAGTGTCAGTCCTCTCGTACTTAAGTCGGCATTGTGCCTTTTGTATTAAATTCGGATGCAATTTCTGTGTTTCATCGTCAATACGAAGGTGCAAGGTATACAGTAAACCTGAATTGAAGCATCGGAATCTGAAACTGGAATCACAGGAGAGGTTCAAATCACAGAAAGTGAGAGTGTCAGTCCTCTTGTACTTTAAACGACGTTTGCCTTTTGTATTAAATTCGGATGCAATTTCTGTGTTTCATCGTGAATAAGAATTTGCAAGGTGTACAGTAATCTTTAAAATGAATCATCGGAATCTAAAACTGGACTCACAGGAGATGTTCAAATCATAGAATGTGAGAGTGTCAGTCCTCTTGTACTTAAGTCGGCATTGTGCCTTTTGTATTAAATTCGGATGCAATTTCTGTGTTTCATCGTCAATAAGGAGGTGCAAAGTATACAGTAATCTTGAAGTGAAGCATCGGAATCTAAAACTGGACTCACAGGAGAGGTTCAAATCGTGGAAAGTGAGAGTGTCAGTCCACTAGTACTGAAGTCGGCATTGTGCCTTTTGTATTATATTCGGATGCTATTTCTGTGTTTCATCGTCAATAATAAGGTGCAAGGTATACAGTAAACCTGAAGTGAAGCATCGGAATCTAAAACTGGACTCACAGGAGTGGTTCAAATCATAGAAAGTGAGCATGTCAGTCCTCTTGTACTTAAGTCTGCAATGTGCCTTTAGCATTAAATTCGGATGCAATTTATGTGTTTCATCGACAATAAGAAGGTGCAAGGTATACAGTAAACCTGAAGTGAAGCATCGGAATCAAAAACTGGACTCACAGGAGAGGTTCAAATCATAGAAAGCTAGAGTGTCAGTCCTCTTGTACTTTAGTCGGCAGTGTGCCTTTTGTATTAAATTCGGACGCCAACTCTGTGTTTCATCGTCAATAAGGAGGTGCAAAGTATACAGTAATCTTGAAGTGAAGCATCGGAATCTAAAACTGGACTCACAGGAGAGGTTCAAATCGTAGAAAGTGAGAGTGTCAGTCCTCTTGTACTTAAGTCGGCATTGTGCCTTTTGTATTATATTCGGATGCAAGTTCTGTGTTTCATCGTCAATAATAAGGTGCAAGGTATACAGTAAACCTGAAGTGAAGCATCGGAATCTAAAACTGGAATCACAGGAGAATTTCAAATCATAGAAAGTGAGAGTGTCAGTCCTCTTGTACTTAAAACGGCGTTTGCCTTTTGTATTAAATTCGGATGCAGTTTCTGTGTTTCATCGTGAATAAGAAGGTGCAAGGTGTACAGTAATCTTGAAAATGAATCATCGGAATCTAAAACTGGACTCACAGGATATGTTCAAATCATAGAAAGTGAGAGTGTCAGTCCTCTTGTACTTAAGTCGGTATTGTGCCTTTTGTATTAAATTCGGATGCAATTTCTGTGTTTCATCGTCAATAAGGAGGTGCAAAGTATACAGTAATCTTGAAGTGAAGCATCGGAAACTAAAACTGGACTCACAGGAGAGGTTCAAATCGTAGAAAGTGAGAGTGTCAGTCCTCTTGTACTTAAGTCGGCATTGTGCCTTTTGTATTATATTCGGATGCAAGTTCTGTGTTTCATCGTCAATAATAAGGTGCAAGGTATACAGTAAACCTGAAGTGAAGCATCGGAATCTAAAAGTGGACTCACAGGAGAGGTTCAAATCATAGAAAGTGAGCGTGTCAGTACTCTTGTACTTAAGTCGGCAATGTGCCTTTAGTATTAAATTCGGATGCAATTTCTGTGTTTCATCGTCAATAAGGAGGTGCAAGGTATACAGTAAACCTGAACTGAAACATCGGATTCTAAAACTGGACTCACAGGAGAGGTTCAAATCATATAAAGTGAGAGTGTCAGTCCTCTTGTTGTTAAGTCGGCATTGTGCCTTTTGCATTACATTCGGATGCTATTTCTGTGTTTCATCGTCAATAAGAAGGTCCAAGGTATACAGTAAACCTGAAGTGAATCATCGGAATCTAAAACTGGACTCACAGGAGAGGTTTAAATCGTAGAATGTGAGAGTGTCAGTCCTCTTGTACTTAAGTCGGCATTGTGCCTTTTGTATTAAATTCGGATGCAATTTCTGTGTTTCATCGTCAATAATAAGGTGCAAGGTATACAGTAAACCTGAAGTGAAGCATCGGAATCTAAAACTGGACTCACAGGAGTGGTTCAAATCATAGAAAGTGAGCATGTCAGTCCTCTTGTACTTAAGTCTGCAATGTGCCTTTAGCATTAAATTCGGATGCAATTTATGTGTTTCATCGACAATAAGAAGGTGCAAGGTATACAGTAAACCTGAAGTGAAGCATCGGAATCAAAAACTGGACTCACAGGAGAGGTTCAAATCATAGAAAGCTAGAGTGTCAGTCCTCTTGTACTTTAGTCGGCAGTGTGCCTTTTGTATTAAATTCGGACGCCAACTCTGTGTTTCATCGTCAATAAGGAGGTGCAAAGTATACAGTAATCTTGAAGTGAAGCATCGGAATCTAAAACTGGACTCACAGGAGAGGTTCAAATCGTAGAAAGTGAGAGTGTCAGTCCTCTTGTACTTAAGTCGGCATTGTGCCTTTTGTATTATATTCGGATGCAAGTTCTGTGTTTCATCGTCAATAATAAGGTGCAAGGTATACAGTAAACCTGAAGTGAAGCATCGGAATCTAAAACTGGAATCACAGGAGAATTTCAAATCATAGAAAGTGAGAGTGTCAGTCCTCTTGTACTTAAAACGGCGTTTGCCTTTTGTATTAAATTCGGATGCAGTTTCTGTGTTTCATCGTGAATAAGAAGGTGCAAGGTGTACAGTAATCTTGAAAATGAATCATCGGAATCTAAAACTGGACTCACAGGATATGTTCAAATCATAGAAAGTGAGAGTGTCAGTCCTCTTGTACTTAAGTCGGTATTGTGCCTTTTGTATTAAATTCGGATGCAATTTCTGTGTTTCATCGTCAATAAGGAGGTGCAAAGTATACAGTAATCTTGAAGTGAAGCATCAGAAACTAAAACTGGACTCACAGGAGAGGTTCAAATCGTAGAAAGTGAGAGTGTCAGTCCTCTTGTACTTAAGTCGGCATTGTGCCTTTTGTATTATATTCGGATGCAAGTTCTGTGTTTCATCGTCAATAATAAGGTGCAAGGTATACAGTAAACCTGAAGTGAAGCATCGGAATCTAAAACTGCACTCACAGGAGAAGTTCAACTCATAGAAAGTGAGAGTGTCAGTCCTCTTTTACTTAAGTCGGCATTGTGCATTTTGTATTAAATTCCGATGCAATTTATGGGTTTCATCGACAATAAGAAGGTGCAAGGTATACAGTAAACCTGAAGTGAAGCATCGGAATCAAAAACTGGACTCACGGGAGAGGTTCAAATCATAGAAAGTGAGAGTGTCAGTCCTCTTTTACTTAAGTCGACTTATGACTTTTGTACTAAATTCGGATGCTATATCTGTGTTTCATCGTCAATAAGAGGGTCCAGGGGATACAGTATACCTGAAGTGAAGCACCGGAATCTAAAACTGGACTCACAGGAAAGGTTCAAATCATAGAAAGCTAGAGTGTCAGTCCCATTGTACTTAAGTCGGCATTGTGCCTTTTGTGTTACATTCGGACGCCAACTCTGTGTTTCTTCGCCAATATCAAGGTCCAAGGGATACAGTAAACCTGAAGTGAAGCATCGGAATCAAAAACTGGACTCACAGGAGGGCTTCAAATCAAAGAAAGTGAGAGTGTCAGTCCTCTTGTACTTAAGTCTGCATTGTTCCTTTTGTATTAAATTCGGATGCAAACTCTGTGTTTCATCGTCAATAAGAAGGTCCAAGGGATACAGTAAACTTGAAGTGAATCATCGGGATCTAAAACTGGACTCACACGAGAGGTTCAAATCGTAGAAAGTGAGAGTGTCAGTCCTCTCGTACTTAAGTCGGCATTGTGCCTTTTGTATTAAATTCGGATGCAATTTCTGTGTTTCATCGTCAATACGAAGGTGCAAGGTATACAGTAAACCTGAAGTGAAGCATCGGAATCTAAAACTGGAATCACAGGAGAGGTTCAAATCATAGAAAGTGAGAGTGTCAGTCCTCTTGTACTTTAAACGACGTTTGCCTTTTGTATTAAATTCGGATGCAATTTCTGTGTTTCATCGTGACTAAGAATTTGCAAGGTGTACAGTAATCTTTAAAATGAATCATCGGAAACTAAAACTGGACTCACAGGAGATGTTCAAATCATAGAATGTGAGAGTGTCAGTCCTCTTGTACTTAAGTCGGCATTGTGCCTTTTGTATTAAATTCGGATGCAATTTCTGTGTTTCATCGTCAATAAGGAGGTGCAAAGTATACAGTAATCTTGAAGTGAAGCATCGGAATCTAAAACTGGACTCACAGGAGAGGTTCAAATCGTAGAAAGTGAGAGTGTCAGTCCACTTGTACTGAAGTCGGCATTGTGCCTTTTGTATTATATTCGGATGCAATTTCTGTGTTTCATCGTCCATAATAAGGTGCAAGGTATACAGTAAACCTGAAGTGAAGCATCGGAATCTAAAACTGGAGTCACAGAGTGGTTCAAATCATAGAAAGTGAGCATGTCAGTCCTCTTGTACTTAAGTCTGCAATGTGCCTTTAGCATTAAATTCGGATGCAATTTCTGTGTATCATCGTCAATAAGGAGGTGCAAGGTATATAGTAAACCTGAAGTGAAGCATCAGAATCTAAAACTGGACTCACAGGAGAGGATCAAATCGTTGAAAGTGAGAGGGTCTGTCCACTTGTACTTAAGTCGGCATTGTGCCTTTTGTATTAAATTCGGATGCAGTTTCTGAGTTTCATTGTCAATAACAAGGTGCAAGGTATACAGTAAAGCTGAAGTGAATCATCGGAATCTAAAACTGGACTCAGAGGAGAGGTTCAGCTCATAGAAAGTGAGAGTGTCAGTCTTCTTGTACTTCAGTCGGCATTGTGAATTTTGCATTAAATTCGGATGCAATTTCTGTGCTTCATCGTCAATATGAAGGTGCAAGGTATACAGTAAACCTGAAGTGAAGCATTGGAATCTAAAACTGGACTCACAGGAGAGGTTCAAATCGTAGAAAGTGAGGGTGTCAGTCCTCTTGTACTCAAGTCGGCATTGTGCCTTTTGTTTTAAATTCGGATGCAATTTCTGTGTTTCATCGTCAATAATAAGGTGCAAGGTATACAGTAAACCTGAAGTGAAACATCGGATTCTAAAACTGGACTCGCAGGAGAGGTTCAAATCGTAAAAAGTGAGAGTGTCAGTCCTCTTGTACTTAAGTTGGCATTGTGCCTTTTGTATTAAATTCGGATGCAATTTCTGTGTTTGATCGTCAGTAAGAAGGTGCAAGGAGTACAGTAATCTTGAAGTGAAGCATCGCAATTTAAAACTGGACTCACAGGAGAGGTTCAAATCATTGAAATTGAGAGTGTCAGTCCTCTTGTACTTAAGTCGGCATTGTGCATTTTCTATTAAATTCGGATGCAATTCTTTGTTTCATTGTCAATAGGAAGGTGCAAGGTATACAGTTATCTTGAAGTGAAGCATCGGAATCTAAAACTGTACTCACAGGAGAAGTTCAAATCATAGAAAGTGAGAGTGTCAAAAAAATGGTTCAAATGGCTCTGAGCACTGTGGGACTCAACTGCTGAGGTCATTAGTCCCCTAGAACTTAGAACTAGTTAAACCTAACTAACCTAAGGACATCACAAACATCCATGCCCGAGGCAGGATTCGAACCTGCGACCGTAGCGGTCTTGCGGTTCCAGACTGCAGCGCCTTTAACCGCACGGCCACTTCGGCCGGCAGTGAGAGTGTCAGTCGTCTTTTACTTAAGTCGGCATTGTGCCTTTTGTATTAAATTCCGATGCAATTTCTGTGTTTCATCGTCATTATGAAGGTGCAAGCTATACAGTAAACCTAAAGTCAAGCATCGGAATCGAAAACTGGACGCAGAGGAGAGGTTCAAATCATAGAAAGTGCCTTTGTTATTAAATGCGGATGCAATTTCTGTGTTTCATCGTCAATAAGAAGCTGCAAGGTATACAGTAAACCTGAAGTGAAGCATCGGAATCTAAAACTGGACTCACAGGAGAGGTTCAAGTCGTAGAATGTGAGAGTGTCAGTCCTCTTGTACTTAGGTCGGCATTGTGCCTTTTGTATTAAATTCGGATGCAATTTATGTGTTTCATCGACAATAAGAAGGTGCAAGGTATACAGTAAACCTGAAGTGAAGCATCGGAATCAAAAACTGGACTCACAGGAGAGGTTCAAATCATAGAAAGTGAGAGTGCCAGTCCTCTTTTACTTAAGTCGACATTGTGCCTTTTGTACTAAATTCGGATGCTATATCTGTGTTTCATCGTCAATAAGAGGGTCCAGGGGATACAGTATACCTGAAGTGAAGCATCGGAATCTAAAACTGGACTCACAGGAGAGGTTCAAATCATAGAAAGCTAGAGTGTCAGTCCTCTTGTACTTAAGTCGGCATTGTGCCTTTTGTGTTAAATTCGGACGCCAACTCTGTGTTTCTTCGTCAATAAGAAGGTCCAGGGGATACAGTAAACTTGAAGTGAATCATCGGGATCTAAAACTGGACTCACACGAGAGGCTCAAATCGTAGAAAGTGAGAGTGTCAGTCCTCTCGTACTTAAGTCGGCATTGTGCCTTTTGTATTAAATTCGGATGCAATTTCTGTGTTTCATCGTCAATACGAAGGTGCAAGGTATACAGTAAACCTGAATTGAAGCATAGGAATCTAAAACTGGAATCACAGGAGAGGTTCAAATCATAGAAAGTGAGAGTCTCAGTCCTCTTGTACTTAAAACGGCGTTTGCCTTTTGTATTAAATTCGGATGCAATTTCTGTGTTTCATCGTGAATAAGAAGGTGCAAGGAGTACAGTAATATTGAAAATGAATCATCGGAATCTAAAACTGGACTCACAGGAGATGTTCAAATCATAGAAAGTGAGAGTGTCAGTCCTCTTGTACTTAAGTCGGCATTGTGCCTTTTGTATTAAATTCGGATGCAATATCTGTGTTTCATCGTCAATAAGGAGGTGCAAAGTATACAGTAATCTTGAAGTGAAGGATCGGAATCTAAAACTGGACTCACAGGAGAGGTTCAAATCGTAGAAAGTGAGAGTGTCAGTCCTCTTGTACTGAAGTCGGCATTGTGCCTTTTGTTTTATATTCGGATGCAATTTCTGTGTTTCATCGTCAATAATAAGGTGCAAGGTATACAGTAAACCTGAAGTGAAGCATCGGAATCTAAAAGTGGACTCACAGGAGAGGTTCAAATTATAGAAAGTGAGCATGTCAGTCCTCTTGTACTTAAGTCGGCAATATGCCTTTAGCATTAAATTCGGATGCAATTTCTGTGTTTCATCGTCAATAAGGAGGTGCAAGGTATATAGTAAACCTGAAGTGAAGCATCGGAATCTAAAACTGGACTCACAGGAGAGGTTCAAATCGTTGAAAGTGAGAGGGTCTGTCCTCTTGTACTTAAGTCGGCATTGTGCCTTTTGTATTGAATTCGGATGCAGTTTCTAAATTTCATCGTCAATAACAAGGTGCAAGGTATACAGTAAACCTGAAGTGAATCATCGGAATCTAAAACTGGACTCAGAGGAGAGGTTCAACTCATAGAAAGTGAGAGTGTCAGTCTACTTGTACTTCAGTCGGCATTGTGCCTTTTGCATTAAATTCGGATGCAATTTCTGTGCTTCATCGTCAATAAGAAGGTGCAAGGTATACAGTAAACCTGACGTGAAGCATTGGAATCTAAAACTGGACTCACAGGAGAGGTTCAAAACGTAGAAAGTGAGAGTGTCAGTCCTCTTGTACTCAAGTCGGCATTGTGCCTTTTGTTTTAAATTCGGATGGACTTTCTGTGTTTCATCGTCAATAATAAGGTGCAAGGTATACAGTAAACCTGAAGTGAAACATCGGATTCTAAAACTGGACTCACAGGAGAGGTTCAAATCATATAAAGTGAGAGTGTCAGTCCTCTTGTACTTAAGTCGGCATCGTGCCTTTTGCATTAAATTCGGATGCTATTTCTGTGTTTCATCGTCAATAAGAAGGTCCAAGGTATACAGTAACCCTGAAGTGAAGCATCGGAATCTAAAACTGGACTCACAGGAGAGGTTTAAATCGTAGAATGTGAGAGTGTCAGTCCTCTTGTACTTAAGTCGGCCTTGTGCATTTTGTATTAAATTCGGATGCAATTTCTGTGTTTCATCGTCAACAAGAAGGTGCAAGGTATACAGTAAACCTGAAGTGAAACATCGGATTCTAAAACTGGACTCACAGGAGAGGTTCAAATCATATAAAGTGAGAGTGTCAGTCCTCTTGTACTTAAGTCGGCATTGTGCCTTTTGTATTAAATTCGGATGCAATTTCTGTGTTTCATCGTCAATAAGAAGGTGCAAGGTATACAGTAAACCTGAAGTGAAGCATCGGAATCTAAAACTGGACTCACAGGAGAGGTTCAAATCGTAGAAAGTGAGAGTGTCATTACTCTTGTACTTAAGTCGGCATTGTGCCTTTCGTAATAAATTCGGATGCTATTTCTGTGTTTCATCGTCAATAAGAAGGTACAAGGTATACAGTAAACCTGAAGTGAAGCATCGGAATCTAAAACTGGACTCACAGGAGAGGTTCAAATCATAGAAAGTGAGAGTGTCAGTCCTCTTGTACTTAAGTCGGCATTGTGCCTTTTTTATTAAATTCGGATGCAATTTCTATGTTTGATCGTCAATAAGAAGGTGCAAGGTGTACAGTAATCTTGAAGTGAAGCATCGCAATCTAAAACTGGACTCACAGGAGAGGTTCAAATCATAGAAATTGAGAGTGTCAGTCCTCTTGTACTTAAGTCGGCATTGTGCATTTTCTATTGAATTCGGATGCAATTCTTTGTTTCATTGTCAATAGGATGGTGCAAGGTATACAGTAATCTTGAAGTGAAGCATCGGAATCTAAAACTGGACTCACAGGAGAGGTTCAAATCTTAGAAAGTGAAAGTGTCAGTCCTCTTGTACTTAAGTCGGCATTGTGCCCTTTGTATTAAATTCCGATGCAATTTCTGTGTTTCATCGTCAATAAGAAGGTGCAAGCTATAAAGTAAACCTGAAGTGAAGCATCGGCATCTAAAACTGGACGCAGAGGAGAGGTTCAAATCATAGAAAGTGCTTTTGGTATTAAATGCGGATGCAATTTCTGTGTTTCATCGTCAATAAGAAGGTGCAAATTATACAGTAAACCTGAAGTGAAGCATCGGAATCTAAAACTGGACTCACAGGAGAGGTTCAAGTCGTAGAAAGTGAGAGTGTCAGTCCTCTTGTACTTAGGTCGGCATTGTGCCTTTTGTATTAAATTCGGATGCAATTTATGTGTTTCATCGACAATAAGAAGGTGCAAGGTATACAGTAAACCTGAAGTGAAGCATCGGAATCAAAAACTGGACGCACAGGAGAGGTTCAAATCATAGAAAGTGAGAGTGCCAGTCCTCTTTTGCTTAAGTCGACATTGTGCCTTTTGTACTAAATTCGGATGCAATTTATGTGTTTCATCGACAATAAGAAGGTGCAAGGTATACAGTAAACCTGAATTGAAGCATC
This sequence comes from Schistocerca americana, assembly GCF_021461395.2. Classification (NCBI taxonomy): domain Eukaryota; kingdom Metazoa; phylum Arthropoda; class Insecta; order Orthoptera; family Acrididae; genus Schistocerca; species Schistocerca americana. The sequence continues at coordinate 16,732,086 of NC_060126.1, forward strand.
GGAATCTAAAACTGGAATCACAGGAGAGGTTCAAATCATAGAAAGTGAGAGTGTCAGTCCTCTTGTACTTAAAACGGCGTTTGCCTTTTGTATTAAATTCGGATTCAATTTCTGTGTTTCATCGTGAATAAGAAGGTGCAAGGTGTACAGTAATCTTGAAAATGAATCATCGGAATCTAAAACTGGACTAACAGGAGATGTTCAAATCATAGAAAGTAAGAGTGTCAGTCCTCTTGTACTTAAGTCGGCATTGTGCCTTTTGAATTAAATTCGGATGCAATTTCTGTGTTTCATCGTCAATAAGGAGGTGCAAAGTATACAGTAATCTTGAAGTGAAGCATCGGAATCTAAAACTGGACTCACAGGAGAGGTTCAAATCATAGAAAGTGAGCGTGTCAGTACTCTTGTACTTAAGTCGGCAATGTGCCTTTAGCATTAAATTCGGATGCAACTTCTGTGTTTCATCGTCAATAAGGAGGTGCAAGGTATATAGTAAACCTGAAGTGAAGCATCGGAATCTAAAACTGGACTCACAGGAGAGGTTCAAATCGTTGAAAGTGAGAGGGTCAGTCCTCTTGTACTTAAGTCGGCATTGTGCCTTTTGTATTAAATTCGGATGCAGTTTCTGAGTTTCATCGTCAATAACAAGGTGCATGGTATACAGTAAACCTGAAGTGAATCATCGGAATCTAAAACTGGACTCAGAGGAGAGGTTCAACTCATAGAAAGTGAGAGCGTCAGTCTTCTTGTACTTCAGTCGGCATTGTGCCTTTTGCATTAAATTCGGATGCAATTTCTGTGCTTCATCGTCAATAAGAAGGTGCAAGGTATACAGTAAACCTGAAGTGAAGCATTGGAATCTAAAACTGGACTCACAGGAGAGGTTAAAATCGTAGAAAGAGAGAGTGTCAGTCCTCTTGTACTCAAGTCGGCATTGTGCCTTTTGTTTTAAATTCGGATGCAATTTCTGTGTTTGATCGTCAATAATAAGGTGCAAGGTATACAGTAAACCTGAAGTGAAACATCGGATTCTAAAACTGGACTCACAGGATAAGGTTCAAACCATAGAAAGTGAGAGTGTCAGTCCTCTTTTACTTAAGTCGGCATTGTGCCTTTTGTATTAAATTCCGATGCAATTTCTGTGTTTCATCGTCAATAAGAAGGTGCAAGCTATACAGTAAACCTGAAGTGAGGCATCGGAATCTAAAACTGGACGCAGAGGAGAGGTTCAAATCCTAGAAAGTGCCTTTGGTATTAAATGCGGATGCAATTTCTGTGTTTCATCGTCAATAAGAAGGTGCAAGGTATACAGTAAACCTGAAGTGAAGCATCGGAATCTAAAACTGGACTCACAGGAGAGGTTCAAGTCGTAGAAAGTGAGAGTGTCAGTCCTCTTGTACTTAGGTCGGCATTGTGCCTTTTGTATTAAATTCGGATGCAATTTATGTGTTTCATCGACAATAAGAATGTGCAAGGTATACAGTAAACCTGACGTGAAGCATCGGAATCAAAAACTGGACTCACAGGAGAGGTTCAAATCATAGAAAGTGAGAGTGCCAGTCCTCTTTTATTTAAGTCGACATTGTGCCTTGTGTACTAAATTCGGATGCTATATCTGTGTTTCATCGTCAATAAGAGGGTCCAAGGGATACAGTATGCCTGAAGTGAAGCATCGGAATCTAAAACTGGACTCACAGGAGAGGTTCAAATCATAGAAAGCTAGAGTGTCAGTCCTCTTGTACTTAAGTCGGCATTGTGCCTTTTGTATTAAATTCGGTTGCAATTTCTGTGTTTTATCGTCAATAAGAAGGTGCAAGGTATACAGTAAACCTGAAGTGAAGCATCGGAATCTAAAACTGGTCTCACAGGAGAGGTTCAAATCGTAGGAAGTGAGAGTGTCAGTACTCTTGTACTTAAGTCGGCATTGTGAATTTCGTAATAAATTCGGATGCTATTTCTGTGTTTCATCGTCAATAAGAAGGTCCAAGGTATACAGTAAACCTGAAGTTGAGCATCGAAATCTAAAACTGGACACACAGGAGCGGTTCAAATCATAAAAATTGAGAGTGTCAGTCCTCTTGTACTTACGTCGGCATTGTGCCTTTTGTATTAAATTCGGATGCAATTTCTGTGTTTGATCGTCAATAAGAAGGTGCAAGGTATACAGTAATCTTGAAGAGAAGCATCGCAATCTAAAACTGGGCTCACAGGAGAGGTTCAAATCATAGAAATTGAGAGTGTCAGTCCTCTAGTACTTAAGTCGGCATTGTGCATTTTCTATTAAATTCGGATGCAATTCTTTGTTTCATTGTCAATAGGAAGGTGCAAGGTATACAGTAATCTTGAAGTGAAGCATCGGAATCTAAAACTGGACTCACAGGAGAGGTTCAAATCTTAGAAAGTGAGAGTGTCAGTCATCTTGTACTTAAGTCGGCATTGTGTATGTTGTATTAAATTCGGATGCAATTTCTGTGTTTCATCGTCAATAAGAAGGTGCAAGGTATACAGTAATCTTGAAGTGAAGCATCGGAATCTAAAACTGGACTCACAAAAAAGGTTCAAATCGTAGAAAGTTAGAGTGTCAGTCCTCGTGTACTTAAGTCGGCATTGCGCCTTTTGTTTAAATTCGGATGCAATTTCTGTGTTTCATCGTCAATAAGGAGGTGCAAGGTATACTGTAAACCTGAAGTGAAGCATCGGAATCTAAAACTGGACTCACATTAGAGGTTCAAATTATAGAAAGTGAGAGTGTCAGTCCTCTTGTACTTAAGTTGGCATTGTGCCTTTTGTATTAAATTCCGATGCAGTTTCTGTGTTTCATCGTCAATAAGAAGGTGCAAGGTATACAGTAAACCTGAAGTGAAGAATCGGAATCTAAAACTGGACTCACGGGAGAGGTTCAAAACGTTGAAAGTGAGAGGGTCGGTCCTCCTGTCCTTAAGTCGGCATTGTGCCTTTTGTAATAAATACGAATGCAATTTCTATGTTTCATCATCAATAAGAAGGTGCAAGGTGTAAAGTAAACCAGACATGAAGCATCGGAAACTAAAACTGGACTCAGAGGAGAGGTTCAAATCAAAGAAAGTGAGAGTGTCGGTCCTCTTGTACTTATGTCGGCATTGTGCCTTTTGTATTAAATACGGATGCAATTTCTGTGTGTCGTCGTCAATAAGAAGGTGCAAGGTATACAGTAAACCTGAAGTGAAGCATCGGAATCTAAAACAGGACTCACAGGAGAGGTTCAAATCGTAGAAAGTGAGAGTGTCAGTCCTCTTGTACTTATGTCGGCATTGTGCCTTTTGTATTAAATTGGGATGCAATTTCTGTGTTTCATCGTCAATAAGAAGGTGCAAGTTATACAGTAAACCTGAAGTGAAGCATCGGAATCTAAAACTGTACTCACAGGAGAGGTTCAAATCATAGAAAGTGAGACTGTCAGTCCTCTGGTACTTAAGTCGGCATTGTGCCTTTTGTATAAAATTCGGATGCAATTTCTGTGTTTCATCGTCAATAAGAAGGTGCAAGGTATACAGTAAACCTGAAGTGAAGCATCGGAATCTAAAACTGGACTCAGAGGAGAGGTTCAAATCGTAGAAAGTGAGAGTGTCAGTCCTCTTGTACTTAAGTCGGCATTGTGCAATTTGTATTAAATTCGAATGCAATTTCTGTGTTTCATCGTCAATAAGAAGGTGCAAGGTATACAGTAAACCTGATGTGAAGCATCGGATTCTAAAACTGGACTCACAGGAGAGGTTCAAATCGTAGAAAGTGAGAGTGTCAGCCCTCTTGTACTGAAGTCGGCTTTGTGCTTTTGTATTAAATTCGGATGCGATTTCTGTGTTTCATCGTCAATAAGATGGTGCAAGGTATACAGTAAACCTGAAGTGAAGCATCGGAATCTAAAACTGGACTCACAGGAGACTCTCAAATCATAGAAAAAGAGAGTGTCAGTCCTCTTGTACTTAAGTCGGCATTGTGCCTTTTGTATTAAATTCGGATGCAATTTCTGCGTTTCATCGTCAATAAGAAGGTCCAAGGGATACAGTAAACCTGAAGTGAAGCATCGGAATCTAAAACTGGACTCACAGGAGACAAAGATAGAGTGTCAGTCCTCTTGTACTAAAGTCGGCATTGTGCCATTTGTATTATATTCGGATGCAAACTATGTGTTTCATCGTCAATAAGAAGGTCCAAGGGATACAGTAAACCTGAAGTGAAGCATCGGAATCTAAAACTGGACTCACAGGAGACTCTCAAATCATAGAAAAAGAGAGTGTCAGTACTCTTGTACTTAAGTCGGCATTGTGCCCTTCGTAATAAATTCGATTGCGATTTCTGTGTTTCATCGTTAATAAGAAGGTCCAAGGTATACAGTTAACCTGAAGTGAAGCATCGGAATCTAAAACTGGACTCACAGGAGAGGTTCAAATCATAGGAAGTGAGAGTGTCAGTCCTCTTGTACTAAGTTGGCATTGTGCCTTTTCTATTAAATTCGGATGCAATTTCTGTGTTTCATCGTCAATAAGAAGGTGCAAGGTATACTGTAAACCTGAAGTTAAGCATCGGAATCTAAATCTGGACTCACAGGAGAGGTTCAAATCATAGAAAGTGAGAGTGTCAGTCCTCTTGTACTTAAGTTGGCATTGTGCATTTTGTATTAAATTCGGATGCAATTTCTGTGTTTCATCGTCAATAAGAAGGTGCAAGGTATACAGTAAACCTGAAGTGAAGCATCGGAATCTAAAACTGGACTCACGGGAGAGGTTCAAATCGTTGAAAGTGAAAGGGTCGGTCCTCTTGTCCTTAAGTCGGCACTGTGCCTTTTGTATTAAATACGAATGCAATTTCTATGTTTCATCATCAATAAGAAGGTGCAAGGTATAAAGTAAACCAGAAGTGAAGCTTCGGAAACTAAAACTGGACTCACAGGAGAGGTTCAAATCATAGAATGTGAGAGTGTCAGTCCTCTTGTAGTTATGTCGGCATTGTGCCTTTTGTATTAAATTTGGATGCAACTTCTGTGTTTCATCGTCAATAAGATGGTGCAAGTTATACAGTAAACCTGAAGTGAAGCATCGGAATCTAAAACTGTACTCAAAGGAGTGGTTCAAATCATAGAAAGTGAGACTGTCAGTCCTCTGGTACTTAAGTCGGCATTGTGCCTTTTGTATAAAATTCGGATGCAATTTCTGTGTTTCATCGTCAATAAGAAGGCGCAAGGTATACAGTATACCTGAAGTGAAGCATCGGAATCTAAAACTGGACTCACAGGAGATGTACAAATAATAGAAAGTGAGAGTGTCAGTCCTCTTGTACTTAGGTCGGCATTGTGCCTTTTGTATTAAATTCCGATGCAATTTCTGTGTTTCATCGTCAATAAGTAGGTGCAAGGTATACAGTAATCTTGAAGTGAAGCATCGGAATCTAAAACTATGCTCACAGGAGATGTTCAAATTGTAGAAAGTGACAGTGTCAGTCCTCTTGTACTTATGTCGGCATTGTGCCTTTTGTATTAAATTCGGATGCAATTTCAGTGTTTCATCGTCAATAAGAAGGTGCAAGGTATACAGTAATCTTGAAGTGAAGCATCGGAATCAAAAACTGGACTCACAGGTGAGGTTCAAATCGTAGAAAGTGAGAGTGTTTGTCCTCTTGTACTTAAGTCGGCATTGTGTCTTTTGTATTAAATACCGATGCAATTTCTGTGTTTCATCGTCAATAAAAACGTGCAAGGTATACAGTAAACGTGAAGTGAAGCATCGGAATTTAAATCTGGAGTCACAGGAGAGGTTCAAATCGTAGAAAGTGAGAGTGTCAGTCATCTTGTACTTAAGTCGGCATTGTGCTTTTTGTATTAAATTCGGATGCGATTTCTGTGTTTCATCGTCAATAAGATGGTGCAAGGTGTACAGTAAACCTGAAGTGAAGCATCGGAATCAAAACTGGACTCTCAGGTGACTCTCAAATCATAGAAAAAGAGAGTGTCAGTCCTCTTGTACTTAAGTCGGCATTGTGCCTTTTGTATTAAATTCGGATGCAATTTCTGCGTTTCATCGTCAATAAGAAGGTCCAAGGGATACAGTAAACCTGAAGTGAAGCATCGGAATCTAAAACTGGACTCACAGGAGAGAAAGATAGAGTGTCAGTCCTCTTGTACTAAAGTCGGCATTGTGCCATTTGTATTATATTCGGATGCAAACTAAGTGTTTCATCGTCAATAAGAAGGTCCAAGGGATGCAGTAAACCTGAAGTGAAGCAACGGAATCTAAAACTGGACTCACAGGAGATGTTCAAATCATAGAAACTGAGAGTGTCAGTCCGCTTGTAATTACGTCGGCATTGTGCCTTTTGTATTAAATTCGGATGCAAAATCTGTGTTTCATCGTCAATAAGAAGGTGCAAGGTATACAGTAATCTTGAAGTGAAGCATCGGAATCTAAATCTGGACTCACAGGAGAGGTTCAAATCGTAGAAAGTGAGAGTGTCAGTCCTCTTGTACTTAAGTCGGCATTGAGCATTTTGTATTAAATTCGGATGCTATTTCTGTGTTTCATCGTCAATAAGAAGTTTCAAGGTATACAGTAATCTTGAAGTGAAACATCGGAACCTAATACTGGACTCACAAAAAAGGTTCAAATCGTAGAAAGTGAGAGTGTCAGTCCTCATGTACTTACGTCGGCATTGTGCCTTTTGTTTAAATTCGGATGCAATTTCTGTGTTTCATCGTCAATAAGGAGGTGCAAGGTATACTGTAAACCTGAAGTGAAGCATCGGAATCTAAAACTGGACTCACAGGAGAGGTTCAAATCGGTGAAAGGGAGAGTGTCTGTCCTCTTGTACTTAAGTCGGCATTGTGCCTTTTGTATTAAATTCGGATGCAATTTCTGCGTTTCATCGTCAATAAGAAGGTGCAAGGTATACAGTAAACCTGAAGTGAAGCATCGGAATCTAAAACTGGACTCACGGGAGAGGTTCAAATCGTTGAAAGTGAGATGGTCGGTCCTCTTGTACTTAAGTCGGCATTGTGCCTTTTGTATTAAATAGGAATGCAATTTCTATGTTTCATCATCAATAAGAAGGTGCAAGGTATAAAGTAAACCAGAAGTGAAGCATCGGAATCTAAAACTGGACTCACAGGAGAGGTTCAAATCATACAAAGTGAGAGTGTCAGTCCTCTTGTACTTATGTCGGCATTGTGCCTTTTGTATTAAATACGGATGCAATTTCTGTGTGTCGTCGTCAATAAGAAGGTGCAAGATATACAGTAAACCTGATGTGAAGCATCGGAATCTAAAACTGGACTCACAGGAGAGTTTCAAATCGTAGAAAGTGAGAGAGTCAGTCCTCTTGTACTTAAGTCGGCATTGTGCATTTTGTATTAAATTCGGATGCAATCTCTGTGTTTCATCGTCAATAAGAAGGTGCAAGGTATACAGTAAACCTGATGTGAAGCATTTGAATCTAAAACTGGACTCACAGGAGAGGTTCAAATCGTAGAAAGTGAGAGTGTCAGTCCTCTTGTACTTAAGTCGGCATTGTGCTTTTTGTATTAAATTCGGATGCGATTTCTGTGTTTCATCGTCAATAAGATGGTGCAAGGTATACAGTAAACCTAAAGTGAAGCATCGGAATCTAAAACTGGACTCACAGGAGACTCTAAAATCATAGAAGAAGAGAGTGTCAGTCCTCTTGTACTTAAGTCGGCATTGTGCCTTTTGTATTAAATTCGGATGCAATTTCTGCGTTTCATCGTCAATAAGAAGGTCCAAGGGATACAGTAAACCTGAAGTGAAGCATCGGAATCTAAAACTGGACTCACAGGAGAGAAGGATAGAGTGTAAGTCCTCTTGTACTAAAGTCGGCATTGTGCCATTTGTATTATATTCGGATGCAAACTATGTGTTTCATCGTCAATAAGAAGGTCCAAGGGATACAGTAAACCTGAAGTGAAGCATCGGAATCTAAAACTGGACTCACAGGAGATGTTCAAATCATAGAAAGTGAGAGTGTCAGTCCTCTTGTACTTAAGTCGGCATTGTGCCTTTTGTATTACATTCGGATGCAATTTCTGTGTTTCATCGTCAATAAGCAGGTGCAAGGTATACAGTATTCTTGAAGTGAAGCATCGGAATCTAAAACTAGGCCCACACTGGAGGTTCAAATTGTAGAAAGTGAGAGTGTCAGTCCTCTTGTACTTATGTCGGCATTGTGCCTTTTGTATTAAATTCGTATGCAATTTCTCTGTTTCATCGTCAATGAGAAGGTTCAAGGTATACAATAATCTTGAAGTGTAGCATCGGAATCAAAAACTGGACTCACAGGTGCGGTTCAAATAGTAGAAAGTGAGAGTGTTAGTCCTCTTGTACTTAAGTCGGCATTGTGCCTTTTGTATTACATTCGGATGCAATTTCTGTGTTTCATCGTCAATAAGAAGGTGCAAGGTATACAGTAAACCTGAAGTGTAGCATCGGAATCTAAAACTGGACTCACAGGAGAGGTGCAAATCATCGAAAGTGAGAGTGTCAGTCCGCTTGTACTTACGTCGGCATTGTGTTTTTGGATTAAATTCGGATGCAATTTCTGTGTTTCATCGTCAATAGCAAGGTGCAAGGTATACAGTAATCTTGAAGTGAAGCATCGGAATCTAAAACTGGACTCACGGGAGAGGTTCAAATCGGTGAAAGTGAGAGTGTCAGTCCTCTTGTACTTAAGTCGGCATTGTGCCTTTTGTATTAAATTCCGATGCAATTTCTGTGTTTCATCGTCAATAAAAAGGTGCAAGGTATACAGTAAACGTGAAGTGAAGCATCGGAATCTAAATCTGGACTCACAGGAGAGGTTCAAATCGTAGAAAGAGAGAGTGTCAGTCCTCTTGTACTTAAGTCGCCATTGTGCTTTTTGTATTAAATTCGGATGCAATTTCTGCGTTTCATCGTCAATAAGAAGGTCCAAGGGAAACAGTAAACCTGAAGTGAAGCATCGGAATCTAAAACTGGACTCACAGGAGAGAAAGATGGAGTGTCAGTCCTCTTCTACTAAAGTCGGCATTGTGCCATTTGTATTATATTCGGATGCAAACTATGTGTTTCATCGTCAATAAGAAGGTCCAAGGGATACAGTAAACCTGAAGAGAAGCATCGGAATCTAAAACTGGACTCACAGGAGAGGTTCAAATCATAGAAAGTGAGAGTGTCAGCCCTCTTGTACTTAGGTCGGCATTGTGCCTTTTGTATTAAGTTTGGAAGCAATTTCTGTGTTTCATCGTCAATAAGTAGGTGCAAGGTATACAGTAATCTTGAAGTGAAGCATCGGAATCTAAAACTAGGCTCACGGGAGAGGTTCAAATCGTAGAAAGTGAGAGTGTCAGTCCTCTTGTACTTATGTCGGCATTGTGCCTTTTGTATTAAATTCGGATGCAATTTCTGTGTTTCATCGTCAATAAAAAGGTGCAAGGTATACAGTAAACGTGAAGTGAAGCATCGGAATCTAAATCTGGACACACAGGAGAGGTTCAAATCGTAGAAAGTGAGAGTGTCAGTCCTCTTGTACTTAAGTCGGCATTGTGCATTTTGTATTAAATTCGGATGCAATATCTGTGTTTCATCGTCAATAAGAAGGTGCAAGGTATGAAGTAAACCTGATGTGATGCATCGGAATCTAAAACTGGACTCACAGGAGAGGTTCAAATCGTAGAAAGTGAGAGTGTCAGTCCTCTTGTACTTAAGTCGGCATTTTGCTTTTTGTATTAATTTCGGATGCAATTTCTGTGTTTCATCGTCAATAAGAAGGTGCAAGGTATACAGTAAACCTGAAGTGTACCATCGGAATCTAAAACTGGACTCACAGGAGAGGTTCAAATCGTTGAAAGTGAGAGTGTCGTTCCTCTTGTACTTAAGTCGGCATTGTGCCTTTTGTATTAAGTTCCGATGCAATTTCTGTGTTTCATCGTCAATAAGAAGGTCCAAGGGATTCAGTAAAGCATAAGTGAAGCATCGGAATCTAAAACTGGACACACAGGAGGGAAAGATAGAGTGTCAGTCCTCTTGTACTAAAGTCGGCATTGTGCCATTTGTATTATATTCGGATGCAAACTATGTGTTTCATCGTCAAAAAGAAGGTCCAAGGGATACAGTAAACCTGAAGCGAAGCATCGGAATCTAAAACTGGACTCACAGGAGATGTTCAAATCATAGAAAGTGAGAGTGTCAGTCCTCTTGTACTTAGGTCTGCATTGTGCCTTTTGTATTAAATTCGGATACAATTTCTGTGTTTCATGGTCAATAAGCAGGTGCAAGGTATACAGTATTCTTGAAGTGAAGCATCGGAATCTAAAACTGGACTCACAGGAGAGAAAGATGGAGTGTCAGTCCTCTTCTACTAAAGTCGGCATTGTGCCATTTGTATTATATTCGGATGCAAACTATGTGTTTCATCGTCAATAAGAAGGTCCAAGGGATACAGTAAACCTGAAGAGAAGCATCGGAATCTAAAACTGGACTCACAGGAGAGGTTCAAATCATAGAAAGTGAGAGTGTCAGCCCTCTTGTACTTAGGTCGGCATTGTGCCTTTTGTATTAAGTTTGGAAGCAATTTCTGTGTTTCATCGTCAATAAGTAGGTGCAAGGTATACAGTAATCTTGAAGTGAAGCATCGGAATCTAAAACTAGGCTCACGGGAGAGGTTCAAATCGTAGAAAGTGAGAGTGTCAGTCCTCTTGTACTTATGTCGGCATTGTGCCTTTTGTATTAAATTCGGATGCAATTTCTGTGTTTCATCGTCAATAAAAAGGTGCAAGGTATACAGTAAACGTGAAGTGAAGCATCGGAATCTAAATCTGGACACACAGGAGAGGTTCAAATCGTAGAAAGTGAGAGTGTCAGTCCTCTTGTACTTAAGTCGGCATTGTGCATTTTGTATTAAATTCGGATGCAATATCTGTGTTTCATCGTCAATAAGAAGGTGCAAGGTATGAAGTAAACCTGATGTGATGCATCGGAATCTAAAACTGGACTCACAGGAGAGGTTCAAATCGTAGAAAGTGAGAGTGTCAGTCCTCTTGTACTTAAGTCGGCATTTTGCTTTTTGTATTAATTTCGGATGCAATTTCTGTGTTTCATCGTCAATAAGAAGGTGCAAGGTATACAGTAAACCTGAAGTGTACCATCGGAATCTAAAACTGGACTCACAGGAGAGGTTCAAATCGTTGAAAGTGAGAGTGTCGTTCCTCTTGTACTTAAGTCGGCATTGTGCCTTTTGTATTAAGTTCCGATGCAATTTCTGTGTTTCATCGTCAATAAGAAGGTCCAAGGGATTCAGTAAAGCTGAAGTGAAGCATCGGAATCTAAAACTGGACACACAGGAGGGAAAGATAGAGTGTCAGTCCTCTTGTACTAAAGTCGGCATTGTGCCATTTGTATTATATTCGGATGCAAACTATGTGTTTCATCGTCAAAAAGAAGGTCCAAGGGATACAGTAAACCTGAAGCGAAGCATCGGAATCTAAAACTGGACTCACAGGAGATGTTCAAATCATAGAAAGTGAGAGTGTCAGTCCTCTTGTACTTAGGTCTGCATTGTGCCTTTTGTATTAAATTCGGATACAATTTCTGTGTTTCATGGTCAATAAGCAGGTGCAAGGTATACAGTATTCTTGAAGTGAAGCATCGGAATCTAAAACTAGGCCCACACTGGAGGTTCAAATTGTAGAAAGTGAGAGTGTCAGTCCTCTTGTACTTATGTCGGCATTGTGCCTTTTGTATTAAATTCGTATGCAATTTCTCTGTTTCATCGTCAATGAGAAGGTTCAAGGTATACAATAATCTTGAAGTGTAGCATCGGAATCAAAAACTGGACTCACAGGTGCGGTTCAAATAGTAGAAAGTGAGAGTGTTAGTCCTCTTGTACTTAAGTCGGCATTGTGCCTTTTGTATTACATTCGGATGCAATTTCTGTGTTTCATCGTCAATAAGAAGGTGCAAGGTATACAGTAAACCTGAAGTGTAGCATCGGAATCTAAAACTGGACTCACAGGAGAGGTGCAAATCATCGAAAGTGAGAGTGTCAGTCCGCTTGTACTTACGTCGGCATTGTGTTTTTGGATTAAATTCGGATGCAATTTCTGTGTTTCATCGTCAATAGCAAGGTGCAAGGTATACAGTAATCTTGAAGTGAAGCATCGGAATCTAAAACTGGACTCACGGGAGAGGTTCAAATCGGTGAAAGTGAGAGTGTCAGTCCTCTTGTACTTAAGTCGGCATTGTGCCTTTTGTATTAAATTCCGATGCAATTTCTGTGTTTCATCGTCAATAAAAAGGTGCAAGGTATACAGTAAACGTGAAGTGAAGCATCGGAATCTAAATCTGGACTCACAGGAGAGGTTCAAATCGTAGAAAGAGAGAGTGTCAGTCCTCTTGTACTTAAGTCGCCATTGTGCTTTTTGTATTAAATTCGGATGCAATTTCTGCGTTTCATCGTCAATAAGAAGGTCCAAGGGAAACAGTAAACCTGAAGTGAAGCATCGGAATCTAAAACTGGACTCACAGGAGAGAAAGATGGAGTGTCAGTCCTCTTCTACTAAAGTCGGCATTGTGCCATTTGTATTATATTCGGATGCAAACTATGTGTTTCATCGTCAATAAGAAGGTCCAAGGGATACAGTAAACCTGAAGAGAAGCATCGGAATCTAAAACTGGACTCACAGGAGAGGTTCAAATCATAGAAAGTGAGAGTGTCAGCCCTCTTGTACTTAGGTCGGCATTGTGCCTTTTGTATTAAGTTTGGAAGCAATTTCTGTGTTTCATCGTCAATAAGTAGGTGCAAGGTATACAGTAATCTTGAAGTGAAGCATCGGAATCTAAAACTAGGCTCACGGGAGAGGTTCAAATCGTAGAAAGTGAGAGTGTCAGTCCTCTTGTACTTATGTCGGCATTGTGCCTTTTGTATTAAATTCGGATGCAATTTCTGTGTTTCATCGTCAATAAAAAGGTGCAAGGTATACAGTAAACGTGAAGTGAAGCATCGGAATCTAAATCTGGACACACAGGAGAGGTTCAAATCGTAGAAAGTGAGAGTGTCAGTCCTCTTGTACTTAAGTCGGCATTGTGCATTTTGTATTAAATTCGGATGCAATATCTGTGTTTCATCGTCAATAAGAAGGTGCAAGGTATGAAGTAAACCTGATGTGATGCATCGGAATCTAAAACTGGACTCACAGGAGAGGTTCAAATCGTAGAAAGTGAGAGTGTCAGTCCTCTTGTACTTAAGTCGGCATTTTGCTTTTTGTATTAATTTCGGATGCAATTTCTGTGTTACATCGTCAATAAGAAGGTGCAAGGTATACAGTAAACCTGAAGTGTACCATCGGAATCTAAAACTGGACTCACAGGAGAGGTTCAAATCGTTGAAAGTGAGAGTGTCGTTCCTCTTGTACTTAAGTCGGCATTGTGCCTTTTGTATTAAGTTCCGATGCAATTTCTGTGTTTCATCGTCAATAAGAAGGTCCAAGGGATTCAGTAAAGCTGAAGTGAAGCATCGGAATCTAAAACTGGACACACAGGAGGGAAAGATAGAGTGTCAGTCCTCTTGTACTAAAGTCGGCATTGTGCCATTTGTATTATATTCGGATGCAAACTATGTGTTTCATCGTCAAAAAGAAGGTCCAAGGGATACAGTAAACCTGAAGCGAAGCATCGGAATCTAAAACTGGACTCACAGGAGATGTTCAAATCATAGAAAGTGAGAGTGTCAGTCCTCTTGTACTTAGGTCTGCATTGTGCCTTTTGTATTAAATTCGGATACAATTTCTGTGTTTCATGGTCAATAAGCAGGTGCAAGGTATACAGTATTCTTGAAGTGAAGCATCGGAATCTAAAACTAGGCCCACACTGGAGGTTCAAATTGTAGAAAGTGAGAGTGTCAGTCCTCTTGTACTTATGTCGGCATTGTGCCTTTTGTATTAAATTCGTATGCAATTTCTCTGTTTCATCGTCAATGAGAAGGTTCAAGGTATACAATAATCTTGAAGTGTAGCATCGGAATCAAAAACTGGACTCACAGGTGCGGTTCAAATAGTAGAAAGTGAGAGTGTTAGTCCTCTTGTACTTAAGTCGGCATTGTGCCTTTTGTATTACATTCGGATGCAATATCTGTGTTTCATCGTCAATAAGAAGGTGCAAGGTATACAGTAAACCTGAAGTGTAGCATCGGAATCTAAAACTGGACTCACAGGAGAGGTGCAAATCATCGAAAGTGAGAGTGTCAGTCCGCTTGTACTTACGTCGGCATTGTGTTTTTGGATTAAATTCGGATGCAATTTCTGTGTTTCATCGTCAATAGCAAGGTGCAAGGTATACAGTAATCTTGAAGTGAAGCATCGGAATCTAAAACTGGACTCACGGGAGAGGTTCAAATCGGTGAAAGTGAGAGTGTCAGTCCTCTTGTACTTAAGTCGGCATTGTGCCTTTTGTATTAAATTCCGATGCAATTTCTGTGTTTCATCGTCAATAAAAAGGTGCAAGGTATACAGTAAACGTGAAGTGAAGCATCGGAATCTAAATCTGGACTCACAGGAGAGGTTCAAATCGTAGAAAGAGAGAGTGACAGTCCTCTTGTACTTAAGTCGCCATTGTGCTTTTTGTATTAAATTCGGATGCAATTTCTGCGTTTCATCGTCAATAAGAAGGTCCAAGGGAAACAGTAAACCTGAAGTGAAGCATCGGAATCTAAAACTGGACTCACAGGAGAGAAAGATGGAGTGTCAGTCCTCTTCTACTAAAGTCGGCATTGTGCCATTTGTATTATATTCGGATGCAAACTATGTGTTTCATCGTCAATAAGAAGGTCCAAGGGATACAGTAAACCTGAAGAGAAGCATCGGAATCTAAAACTGGACTCACAGGAGAGGTTCAAATCATAGAAAGTGAGAGTGTCAGCCCTCTTGTACTTAGGTCGGCATTGTGCCTTTTGTATTAAATTCGGATGCAATTTCTGTGTTTCATTGTCAATAAGTAGGTGCAAGGTATACAGTAATCTTGAACTGAAGCATCGGAATCTAAAACTAGTCTCACAGCAGAGGTTCAGATCGTAGAAAGTGAGAGTGTCAGTCCTCTTGTACTTATGTCGGCAGTGTGCCTTTGTATTAAATTCGGATGCTATTTCTGTGTTTCATCGTCAATAACAAGGTGCAAGGTATACAGTAATCTTGAAGTGAAGCATCGGAATCTAAAACTGGACTCACAGGAGAGGTTCAAATCGGTGAAAGTGAGAGTGTCAGTCCTCTTGTACTTAAGTCGGCATTGTGCCTTTTATATTAAATTCCGATGCAATTTCTGTGTTTCATCGTCAATAAAAAGGTGCAAGGTATACAGTAAACTTGAAGTGAAGCATCGGAATCTAAATCTGGACTCACAGGAGTGGTTCAAATCGTAGAAAGTGAGAGTGTCAGTCCTCTTGTATTTTAGTCGGCATTGTGCTTTTTGTATTAACTTCGGATGCGATTTCTGTGTATCATCGTCAATAAGATGTTGCAAGGTATACAGTAAACCTGAAGTGAAGCATCGGATTCTAAAACTGGACTCACAGGACACTCTCAAAGCATAGAAAAAGAGAGTGTCAGTCCTCTTGTACTTAAGTCGGCATTGTGCCTTTTGTATTAAATTTGGATGCAATTTCTGTGTTTCATCGTCAATAAGAAGGTGCAAGGTAAACAGTAAACCTGAAGTGTAGCATCGGAATCTAAAACTGGTCTCACAGGAGAGTAAGATAAAGTGTCAGTCCTCTTGTACTAAAGTCGGCATTGTGCCAATTGTATTATATTCGGATGCAAACTATGTGTTTCATCGTCAATAAGAAGGTCCAAGGGATACAGTAAACCTGAAGAGAAGCATCGGAATCTAAAACTGGACTCACAGGAGAGGCTTAAATCATAGAAAGTGACAGTGTCAGTCCTCTTGTACTTAGGTCAAAATTGTGCCTTTTGTATTAAATTCGGATGCAATTTCTGTGTTTCATCGTCAATAAGTATGTGCAAGGTATACAGTAATCTTGAAGTGAAGTATCGGAATCTAAAACTAGTCTCACAGCAGAGGTTCAAATCGTAGAAAGTGAGAGTGTCAGTCCTCTTGTACTTATGTCGGCACTGTGCCTTTTGTATTAAATTGGGATGCAATTTCTGTGTTTCATCGTCAATAAGAAGTTTCAAGGTATACAGTAATCATGAAGTGAAGCATCGGAATCTAAATCTGGACTCACAGGAGAGGTTCAAATCGTGGAAAGTGAGAGTGTCAGTCCTCTTGTACTTAAGTCGGCATTGTGCATTTTGTATCAAATTCGGATGCGATTTCTGTGTTTCATCGTCAATAAGATGGTGCAAGGTATACAGTAAACCTGAAGTGAAGCATCGGAATCTAAAACTGGACTCACAGGAGACTCTCAAATCATAGAAAAAGAGAGTGTCAGTCCTCTTGTACTTCAGTCGGCATTGTGCCTTTTGTATTAAATTCGGATGCAATTTCTGCGTTTCAACGTCAATAAGAAGGTCCAAGGGATACAGTAAACCTGAAGTGAAGCATCGGAATCTAAAACTGGACTCACAGGAGAGTAAGTTAGAGTGTCGGTCCTCTTGTACTAAAGGCGGCATTGTGCCATTTGTATTATATTCGGATGCAAACTATGTGTTTCATCGTCAATAAGAAGGTCCAAGGGATACAGTAAACCTGAAGAGAAGCATCGGAATCTTAAAGTGGACTCAGAGGAGAGGTTGAAATCATAGAAAGTGAGAGTGTCAGTCCTCTTGTGCTCACGTCTGCATTGAGCCTTTTGTATTAAATTCGGATGCAATTTCTGTGTTTTATCATCAATAATTAGGTGCAAGGTATACAGTAATCTTGAAGTGAAGCATCGGAATCTAAAACTCGGCTCACAGAAGAGGTTCAAATCGTAGAAAGTGAGAGTGTCAGTCCTCTTGTACTTATGTCGGCAGTGTGCCTTTTGTATTAAATTAGGATGCAATTTCTGTGTTTCATCATCAATAAGAAGGTTCAAGGTATACAATAATCATGAAGTGAAGCATCGAAATCAAAAACTGGACTCACCGGTGAGGTTCAAATCGTATTAAGTGAGAGTATTAGTCCTCTTGTACTTAAGTCGGCATTGCGCCTTTTGTATTAAATTCGGATGCAATTTCTGTGTTTCATCGTCAATAAGTAGGTGCAAGGTATACAGTAATCTTGAAGTGAAACATCGGAATCTAAAACTAGGCTCACAGGAGAGGTTCAAATCGAAGAAAGTGAGAGTGTCAGTCCTCTTGTACTTATGTCGGCATTGTGCCTTTTGTATAAAATTCGGATGCAATTTCTGTGTTTCATCGTCAATGAGAAGGTTCAAGGTATACAGTAATCCTGAAGTGAAGCATCGGAATCAAAAACTCGACTCACAGGTGAGGTTCAAATCGTAGAAAGTGAGTTAGTCCTCTTGTACTTAAGTCGGCATTGTGCCTTTTGTATTAAATTCGGATGCAATTTCTGTGTTTCATCGTCAATAAGAAGGTGCAACTTGTACAGTAAACCTGAAGTGTAGCATCGGAATCTAAAACTGGACTCACAGGAGAGGTTCAAATCATCGAAAGTGAGAGTGTCAGTCCGCTTGTACTTAAGTCGGCATTGTGCCTTTTGTATTAAATTCCGATGCAATTTCTGTGTTTCATCTTCAATAAAAAGGTGCAAGGTATACAGTAAACGTGAAGTGAAGCATCGGAATGTAAATCTGGACTCACAGGAGAGGGTCAAATCGTAGAAAGCGAGAGTGTCAGTCCTCTTTTACTTAAGTCGGCATTGTGCCTTTTGTATTAAATACGGATGCAATTTCTGTGTTTCATCGTCAATAAGAAGGTGCAAGGTATACAGTAAACCTGAAGTGGAACATCGGAATCTAAAACTGGACTCACAGGAGAGGTTCAAATCGTAGAAAGTGAGAGTGTCAGTCCTCTTGTACTTAAGTCGGCATTGTACTTTTTGTATTAAATTCCGATGCAATTTCTGTGTTTCATCGTCAATTAGCAGGTGCAAGGTATACAGTACACGTGAAGTGAAGCATCGGAATCTAAAACTGGACTCACAGGAGAGGTTCAAATCATAGAAAATGAGAGTGTCAGTCCTCTTTCACTTATATCGGCATTGTGCCTTTTGTACAAAAATTCGGATGCAATTTCTGTGTTTCATCGTCAATAAGCAGGTCCTAGGGATACAGTATACCTGAAGTGAAGCATCGGAATCTTAAACCGGACTCACAGGAGAGGTTCAAATCATAGAAAGTTAGAGAGTCAGTCCTCTTGTACTTAAGTCGGCATTGTGCTTTTGTATTAAATTCGGATGCAAACTACGTGTTTCATCGTCAACAAGAAGGTCCAAGGGATTCAGTAAACATGAAGTGAAGCATCAGAATCTAAAACTGGACTCACAGGAGAGGTTCAAGTCATAGAAAGTGAGAGTGTCAGTCGTCTTGTACTTAAGTCGGCATTGTGGCTTTTGTATTAAATTCGGATGCAATTACTGTGTTCATCGTCAATAAGAAGGTGCAAGGTATACAGTAAACCTGAAGTGAAGCATCGGAAACTAAAACTGGACTCACAGGAGAGGTTCAAATCGTAGAAAGTGAGAGTGTCAGTCCTCTTGTACTTAAGTCGGCATTGTGCTTTTTGTATTAAATTCGGATGCGATTTCTGTGTTTCATCGTCAATAAGATGGTGCAAAGTATACAGTAAACCTGAAGTGAAGCATCGGAATCCAAAACTGGACTAACACGAGACTCTAAAATCATAGAAAAAAAGAGTGTCAGTCCTCTTGTACTTAAGTCGGCATTGTGCCTTTTGTATTAAATTCGGATGCAATTTCTGCGTTTCATCGTCAATACGAAGGTCCAAGGGATACAGTAAACCTGAAGTGAAGCATCGGAATCTAAAACTGGACTCACAGGAGAGAAGGATAGAGTGTCAGTCCTCTTGTACTAAAGTCGGCATTGTGCCATTTGTATTATATTCGGATGCAAACTATGTGTTTCATCGTCAATAAGAAGGTCCAAGGGATACAGTAAACCTGAAGTGAAGCATCGGAATCTAAAACTGGACTCACAGGAGATGTTCAAATCATAGAAAGTGAGAGTGTCAGTCCTCTTGTACTTAGGTCGGCATTGTGCCTTTTGTATTAAGTTCGGAAGCAATTTCTGTGTTTCGTCGTCAATAAGTAGGTGCAAGGTATACAGTAATCTTGAAGTGAAGCATCGGAATCTAAAACTAGGCTCACGGGAGAGGTACAAATCGTAGAAAGTGAGAGTGTCAGTCCTCTTGTACTTATGTCGGCATTGTGCCTTTTGTATTAAATTCGGATGCAATTTCTGTGTTTCATCGTCAATAAAAAGGTGCAAGGTATACAGTAAACGTGAAGTGAAGCATCGGAATCTAAATCTGGACTCACAGGAGAGGTTCAAATCGTAGAAAGTGAGAGTGTCAGTCCTCTTGTACTTAAGTCGGCATTTTGCTTTTTGTATTAAATTCGGATGCGATTTCTGTGTTTCATCGTCAATAACATGGTGCAAGGTATACAGTAAACCTGAAGTGAAGCATCGGAATCTAAAACTGGACTCACAGGAGACTCTCAATTCATAGAAAAAGAGAGTGTCAGTCCTCTTGTATTTAAGTCGGCATTGTGCCATTTGTATTAAATTCGGATGCAATTTCTGCGTTTCATCGTCAATAAGATGGTCCAAGGGATAGAGTAAACCTGAAGCGAAGAATCGGAATCTAAAACTGGACTCACAGTTGAGGTTCAAATCGTAGAAAGTGAGAGTGTTAGTCCTCTTGTACTTAAGTCGGCATTGTGCCTTTTGTATTAATTTCGGATGCAATTTCTGTGTTTCATCGTCAATAAGAAGGTGCAAGGTATACAGTAAACCTGAAGTGTACCATCGGAATCTAAAACTGGACTCACAGGAGAGGTTCAAATCGTTGAAAGTGAGAGTGTCGTTCCTCTTGTACTTAAGTCGGCATTGTGCCTTTTGTATTAAGTTCCGATGCAATTTCTGTGTTTCATCGTCAATAAGAAGGTCCAAGGGATACAGTAAAGCTGAAGTGAAGCATCGGAATCTAAAACTGGACACACAGGAGGGAAAGATAGAGTGTCAGTCCTCTTGTACTAAAGTCGGCATTGTGCCATTTGTATTATATTCGGATGCAAACTATGTGTTTCATCGTCAATAAGAAGGTCCAAGGGATACAGTAAACCTGAAGCTTAGCATCGGAATCTAAAACTGGACTCACAGGAGATGTTCAAATCATAGAAAGTGAGAGTGTCAGTCCTCTTGTACTTAGGTCTGCATTGTGCCTTTTGTATTAAATTCGGATACAATATCTGTGTTTCATGGTCAATAAGCAGGTGCAAGGTATACAGTATTCTTGAAGTGAAGCATCGGAATCTAAAACTAGGCCCACACTAGAGGTTCAAATCGTAGAAAGTGAGAGTGTCAGTCCTCTTGTACTTATGTCGGCATTGTGCCTTTTGTATTAAATTCGTATGCAATTTCTCTGTTTCATCGTCAATGAGAAGGTTCAAGGTATACAATAATCTTGAAGTGTAGCATCGGAATCAAAAACTGGACTCACAGGTGCGGTTCAAATAGTAGAAAGTGAGAGTGTTAGTCCTCTTGTACTAAAGTCGGCATTGTGCCAATTGTGTTATATTCGGATGCAAACTATGTGTTTCATCGTCAATAAGAAGGTCCAAGGGATACAGTAAACCTGAAGAGAAGCATCGGAATCTAAAACTGGACTCACAGGAGAGGCTTAAATCATAGAAAGTGAGAGTGTCAGTCCTCTTGTACTTAAGTCGGCATTGTGCCTTTTGTATTAAATTCCGATGCAATTTCTGTGTTTCATCTTCAATAAAAAGGTGCAAGGTATACAGTAAACGTGAAGTGAAGCATCGGAATGTAAATCTGGACTCACAGGAGAGGGTCAAATCGTAGAAAGCGAGAGTGTCAGTCCTCTTTTACTTAAGTCGGCATTGTGCCTTTTGTATTAAATACGGATGCAATTTCTGTGTTTCATCGTCAATAAGAAGGTGCAAGGTATACAGTAAACCTGAAGTGGAACAT